>NW_010105551.1:0-38090 GCF_000699245.1 Pterocles gutturalis | reverse complement strand
AAAAAATAGATGGCATATGACTAGGTACAAGAGAAAAATGTTGAAATCTGAAAAGGCAAAAACCTGAAAACCTGTTCTTTTGTCTGATAACCCAACCTAAAAGAAAAGTTTTTCTGAAAAAAAAGCTACTACTGGAAAACAGTGTGACCCTCCTTCTAATTCAATACCCTGACAGAATAGGCTATCAAAGCCTTGGGCAGGATTCAAGGGTTTTTAGGGTCAGGGCCAGGTTCAGGTTCAATACATCACTCTGCCCGAGGACATTTGAATCTAGTTACTCCCCCCTAGAAGAATACAGTTTCATGCAGCATCATGGTTGAGCTCTTCCACTTTCTATAAATAAACCTTCACAAGAGTGGGGCATAGTTAACACTTCCCAAGTAAGTGTCTCAAAAAAAAAAAAATAAAGTGTGGAATAGCTAGTGCTAATATTTTTATATGGGTTAATGTGTATTTAACTCAAAGTTCTCAGAGAAACTGGAGAACACTTTTAAAAATTCAGACATTGTAAGATTGCCATGTTCACTTGAAATCATACCCTGGTTTATTGAATGGTGATTGGATTGCTGTGGGAGGTGAAAGGTTTGCATTACTTCTTGTTGTTAGAAATAAAATTTGATCCTGTGTTTTCTAAATGCTGGATGAATTCTGTAACTACTGAGTGAAAAAGGAGACATTGTTTCTGCTTCTATTTATGGCAAATTTAAGAAACTAGACTTTTTCTTCCTACCTCATAAAATTTCCTGGACACAGAAATCAAGAGAGCTACCATTTGTCAAAAAGAAGAAAAAAAGAAATTAACAATCACCCAGCATTCACTGTAAATCTTGTTCCTAGATTTAATCTAACCAGACCTAGTCCAAGCTTCTCAGTTTTCTCAGATGTACTACCTGGTGCAGGGTCTCATTACTGTGTCCGCACATCAATATTTCAATATTTTGCCGTATATTTATTCTGAAAATTCTCTGCGTCTTCTACATTGTATTGCAGCCATACATTTGATGCATGGGCTTCCTGATACGGTGAGGCAATAATTCCTGATGAGAGGCACATTAGGACTTTCTAGGAATGCAAAAAAGGAGAAATCTGAAGACGGCGAGCGAATGATGAAGTACATATTGAGTAGAGGCTTTTTCTTTTTTTTTTTTTTTTTTTTTGTACTGCCTGGCGATATCACAGCAAGACTGTGTTCTGCACTGTGTCTTCTGTGATATATTTGAGGAAATCCAGCTCCCATGGTACAATGTTTGCTAGGGCAGAAATGAATGTACACATAGAAATCTCTAAGAGAGAATCTTAATCACAGCTGAACTAGGACAATGACCTACAATAACTAGGTGTTCCAAGATAAAATACTTGAACTGCTTATTTTGGAGATCACATCCCAAAGTAACATGGCTGCAGATCATGTTTTCCAAAAAGTAACAGTCTTGATATGTCTTGGCTGCATCATAAAATTGTTGTGGGAGGTTACTGTGGAGTACATTTTTTAGGTGAATTTTTTAGGTGTCCCAGGTTAGATCACTGGACTGAGATGAAATCTCTGCCTTGGCAGTTGGCAAAGGGTTGTGTTCTCCAGAAAGATGCAAGTCTAAAAAAAGCCTGAGGAAAGGCCTTGACCATGGCTTAAGAATGCCTTTTCCAATCTCTTATTTTATGACAGGTGGAAGGGAAGGCTGGAGGCCAGAGAAAGAAGGAAGCTTGCTTGGGAAGAAGAAGGGCATCAGAGCTAAATTATGACTTACAAATATGCAGTTCTTTTGTTGTCATGAGGTTTTATTGCATTTGGCACTGAATCATTGTGTTGTTATAGGAATTTTTGTTCATGCCTCATTCAAATGAAAAAAAAAAAAAGTTTTTTCTAAGATAAAAAGAACATGCAGGAGCATCCACAAGGAAAAATACCCCTTTCGTTTGATCCAGCTTTAAAAATGTGTAAAAGCAGGACTTTACTGTCCAACTAGCTTGGTCAAATTCTGCTCAAATGCCCTTAGGTTTTATAGTTAGTGAAGCAGAGGAAGAGGTTTTATAGTTAGTGAAGCAGAGGAAGAAACCTATTACCCATGTTCAAAACTGAACAACCATGAGTAAGCAAGATTTTAAAAACTCAGAGAACCTCCAAAGACTTTTTCACACAAGTTTTGGGTGCTGGCACTAAATTTAACTGCAAGAATATCCATCCTTATCAGAATTTCTCTAAAGACTCCTTGAGAATTGAAGACTAAGCAGCCTGTATTTTGAGAAGGGTTAGGTACACAGACTTGAACTAGTCAAGTGGAACCAGTGTCTGTGGATCCTGGTGTGAGAAAACAAGATAACCCACCTCTGCCTAAACTGGATGTCACACTTGCTACTTTCCTGTCTCATCTCAGAGGTGGACCTGTCCAGTGTCTCCGCATGTTTCCCCTGAAGCTCCTCGGTTGCTTTTAAAGCTGAGTGACAGCAACACTTGCACTAAAAAGAACTCGAGTTAGGATATGCTCGACCAGAGTTCAGTGTATGTGGGTGTTCTCCCGGTTAGACACTTGTGTGCCCATGGCAACTGACTTCTCATGATGTCCACTTTGCTGTGTTGTGCTTGGATGCTGAAATAGAGAACTCTTTTACAGCTATTTGCTTCACTTGACTGAAGACGGAATGTTTCCAGTTGTGTAAATAGCTCCTGGTGTTCTTCCAGGTTTTCTCCTCAGTACCCCATGGAGATGCGTTTGCTTAAGCAGGACATAGCATGAGAAGAAGCTCTGCTGGATTCCTCCTTCCAAACCTTGCAGCGCATCTCAGGCCTGAACTACAGTATCTCTGTCAGTGCAGCCCTTGACCCCTCTTTGAACAAAAACAAACAGTTTTACCACATTAAGTCATGGTTTTGTCTAAAGGACAGTTAATAGGGATAACTAAATGCATGTGACTTTTGGTAGGACTTTAACTTAGGCCCCCAGAGATGATCAGTTGCTATCCCAATCAACTACACATTTGTCTACTCTTATAGAAGTCCCTTGAGATAACAGTGGCACAAAAAGCAATATTATCTAATTAACATATATGGTTGGAGTCTGATCTTTCTTTTTCCCTTGGAATGTCTCGCCTGAAACAGAATTCACATCACTACAGGATTTATGAGGATTACATAAAGTGCTTTTTCCCATACACATCGTGAGTATGAGTTTCATCCATCAATGCAAGCTTGCATAAGCCCTGTGAATGAACGGTTATGCATGACTTTGAAGCCCTATCTCAAGTGGCAGACAAAATGGAAAGTGTATAGAATACAATATAAAATGTGTGGATACGCATTTTTTCTCACATATAGTTGTAATCCCTAGTTTATGAATATTACATTGAGGCTGGAAGGTATAACATTCTGTATAACACAGCTTTCCTTTGCGTACTTCATAAACTAAAAAGTATGGGAATTACAAAATGTGTTTTGATATTCTACATCTAAGTAATAACTCTGAAATTTATTGCTCATTTTAGAGGCTTACTTCCCTCAAAATATCCACAGTTACAGAGGAAAAGAGTGAAAATTAGTACTTATAAGATCCTGGCTCCTAGTTTTTTGGCCACTTGACTAGATGTTATCTGGAAAAATGATGGAGAAAAGAAGATGTCTGAGTCCTGGGCTGATTCCTGTAGTTAGATTTGTTTCTGGAGCTATTGTTGATGTCTGATGAATATATGAAACACTGTTAAAAAAGCATTTAATAAAAAAAAAAAAACGCATTCACTGCTGACTGGCAAAAATGACCCTTCTCCACAGATATCAAACAACACTGTGTATTGAACCTGACAAATCAGAATGTGAAGGTTACCATTACAAATCAGACAAAAGGTCGATCTAGCCTTTCCTCATCCAGTGACCATTACCTGGAGCACATGAAGAAAAAAAACACACGAGGAAACAGTACAAATATAAAGTGGCCTTAGCCCTTTTATAGCCTCTTATCTTTGCCAAGGTCTCGTCTAGATCTTTGAAAGATCTAAAGGTACTCAAAGCTTTCCTTTCGCTGCATTAACTTTCTTCTCGAGCCCTTCAGTATACTCAAATCGTATTCCCCAAGGAAGTAGAAGTAACAACAGAAAAAGGCCAGATAGAAAAAGATATGCTCTAGAGGACACAGAGACAGGGTAGGCAGTAGTCTTCTATTCATGAAAATCTTTGGCATCCTTTGGCATTTTGTAGTTGCTTTCTCCATAGAGGTGGAAATCATACCAGTTCTTGGATTCTTCACAGAACAATGTGAAAAGAAAGACCAGCCGTGTACTTACTTCCTCTAGAGGAGCTCTCTTAGTGCACAGACAGCTGCTAGTCATAAAGTCAAGATGCCAAAAGAAGTAGGTTTTGAGTCCAGCTTGTGTAACTTTAGTGGAGTCCTAATCTGAAGGAGTGCTGACCACTAATCTGGAAAATCAATTGCCAACACATATCTAAGAGGTGGCACCAAAAATCCCCAGTTAGTTTTAACAGCTAAGCCTACAAAATATAAATTGCATTTCCCAGAGACTTTCTAACAAATGAAAAAAAAAAAATCCTTTCTTATAGACTAGGTACTGGTCAGGATGTTTTATTCGAATAATTTCAGAAAAATAAGACCTTATAAAATGCAACATATTTCCTGGTAAAAGGATATTACTTGTATTTCTACCTCATTCCATCCAGTTGGATTAAGTTCTTGGTGAGCAAATCAGAGAGCTTTTATTTGCTTTTTGTCATGCTAAGTAAGAAGATATTTAATATTAGAAAATACCTTTAAAATTATTTTCTTTGCAGCTGAAAAAGGGCCTGATCAGGCTGAAAATATTTGGGTTTTGAAACAACTCACTTTCTTAAAGTATTTTCAATCCAAATATCCCAAGTAATGTTTAACCTTTGTTGTCTTTTCTCCTCTGTCACACATATCCTTGTTCAACTGTTGCAGCATACTTGATTTAAATCCCAGCTCTTCACTTGTTGCTTGACACACTGAGTTTTAAGCATGCTAAAGTCCCATTAAGGCTAATAAAAGTTTAAACTCCGGACCACACTCCAGCTTTGGACCTTTGTATGGCAAGAGAATTGATGCACACTCCAGCTTTGGACCTTTGTATGGCAAGACAATTGGTGCATGTCTTTCGATATGGAGTGCTGTATAACAACAAAAATGTCTGGAAACCTAAATGAACAAGCCTGGATCAGATCTCAGCTCCAAAATGCCATCATTCTGCAAACCTGAGAAGATCAATAGGACAGTTTACATGTCCAAAATTAACGTTTAAATGAAGTGGGAACTTAGACAAGCCCAGGCTTTAGAATTTAACAACATACTATAATGTTTATAACAATATATCTGACAGATATAGATTTACATTTGCCTATACTTGTCATAGACTTTATATTTTATTTTCATGATTCAGTTTTCATAATGAAAATGCTTCTGGATCATATTATCATCTAGTTCAAATATCATACTTCTATTAAAGAAATATGACTCCTCATTTTAGAAAATGTGGAATTTTTGTGTACATAGTCTATTGGTCTTAGAAATTTTTGCACTACCCACAAATTGAATTACAGACTGTATTTTGAAGAAAAAAATCATGAATCATGAAGAAGAAGGATTGATTCAGCAAACAATTCAGTTAGAATACTAAATGAAGACAGAGAAGATAGCATTGCATCTGAAAACCATCTGCTAGAAAAGGATGCTTATTCCAAGACTGGCCTTAGGCTTAGGTTTCTCTGTTTAGTTCTGCTCACCTTTGAGATGTACCAGGCACAAGCTTCACTGTTAACTTGAAATGCAGATTCCAGAATTTATATAATCTGTGTGCAAACTGAACTACCAAAAGAGCTGGTTGCTCCCTTCCTAGAAAGGTTTGATTACGTAAGTACTTGCCTGCAGCAATTTCTCATTCTCTGTGTTAGTGGAGACCCATGACAGCTGATTTCAGGTTGATTATCGGCCATCACCCGGTTTTTCTACTTTGAAGTCACGAGTTAGTTTTTCTGGCTGATATTAATCTATGACATACCTTTCAAGTAGCAGCCAAGACTAAACAGCTGATCTAGTTTCTGAATGTGTATTTAAAGAACCATTTGAAAGACCCCATTAGAATAAATAAAGAGGGAAAATGTCAGAATGAAAATGAATTACCCTGCTAGCTTCTTGCTGAATTTGTCTAAATATTCCTGTATCTCCAATTATTTTATTTTGAAGATTTCAGTTTCATTTGATGAGTGTTACAATGTTATCTCCTTAAAGCTTTACTCATACAGTCTTCATTTCGTGTCTGCTTTGCTCAGTCAAGGCTTAGAAACAAAAGAGGAATTTTTAAAATGAACAAGAACAAATTCCAAGGATGAGAAGATATCTCTCTGGAGTTTCAAAAGAATGTGAAATGAGTAATATTAACAGGAATTCTATAGGCAAAATTAATTGTTACCATTCCAAAACACTTGAAAAATCAGTCATTGGCTTACATGAGAGACTCAAAATATACAATGTTTTCCAAGCATGGTCTTCAGATATCTTTTATTTGCTTTCTATTATTTAAGTTGCTATGGTTTGAATTTCCAAGCTTTTCTCTTAACACAAGCTGGAAGCTCATGTTTTATCTGCTTTTAATGAAAATGAATCTCATATGAATGCAAAGCTTACAGACGAATTTTCAGAAACCCTTCAACTATTGACTTGAGATAATATGATGAGACTTGGCATCACAGAGACAGGTAAGAAGCTACCCCCCTAACACTGAAAATGTACTGTATACAACACACCTTGTCATAAGATCAGTAAGACTGCATGAAAAAAAACCTTCTACAAAGTGCAAAGCTTTTCTGTACAGTGTTTTGATGGGTTTCCCAGGCTGGCAGAATGCTGAGAATGTCCTAAGCTTTTGGTGTTGTGTTCAACTCTCTCAAAAATATCCCCCGATCTGTCTCATTGACAGGTGAATAACTGATCCATCAGGTTGGCATTAGGGAGTGGAAAGCAACATGACATTTTGCTTATTGGATTCAGAGATGGTTTGAGAGGTTCATTTCTCAAATGACCCCAGGGTGTTAGTGGAAAACCTGTTTTTCCACAAAAGGCTTGCTCAAAAAGGAGGACCATAACAGTTTGGCAAAGAAAGGCTCAAGAAATCACCTGTTGGGATCTTTTAACCATATCTGGGTACTTCCACATTGTGTGGGGTCTCTTACTGCACCTGGTTATTCACGGGCCTCTGGCTGAGGGACACAGCAGAAACCATGTTGTTATACAGTGCTGTGTCAAGGTAAGCTAAGAGCATCACTTGCTCTCTCTATAAGAGAAGAAATAAAAACCAGAATGTGTGAGGCACTACAGCAGAGTACTGCAAGACTGATGCATGAAAAGCTCATTATCCATGAAATGCATTGCACTTCCTTCATTAAATTGTAAGAACCAGAAATGTACAGTAATTATATAATGTTTCCCTTATCCCACAGTGTCCATGTATTTATCTTCTCAACAACTTTCAGGGAAGTGGTATTAGACCTTCCTGTAAACCGGAAGACAGGATGCATAGATTAGATTACCTTGGACAAGTCTTCAGAAGATTGAACCTGGGCCACCACCAGACCACACACTTCTTCTTCACCCAGCCAGGTGGAATTCACTTTTTATTTCCATCTCAGAAAAACAGAGCTCCTTATAATTGCACTTCGAGTTTAAACTGCACTTTTACTTCCTCTCAAAGAAGACACTAAGGTTGCAGAAAGAGTTTAATCTGCCTTTTATTTCTATCGGAAAAGTAGCCTGACTTCTTAAACTGTCCTGCTGTGATTTCTAAATTGAAGACAAACACAAAGGATTTTACTAAAATCAAACTACTTAGCTTTTTTGAAACACCCCTGCTTGGTATTTGCTTTCTACAAATAAAACCTGTTTTTCTTTTATCTCTCCAAAATGGTCTGATGAAAAAGACCCTCAAGCCTTACTATTCAGCAATCGGGCCTTTAAAAACAAATTTTTGGGTAATACGAGTATTTATGGCACATTTATATACTTATTTCTTGTATTAGTGTATGTAAGGGCTGCGAGGAGTTGAGGAAACTGACAGCTTTCTCTAAACCACATGGGGTTTTTTGGCATTAGCAATGAAGCTGTTCCACGCCAGATAACTAAGGCTTATGAACAAAGCTACTTAATTTAAAAGTTCATGCACAGGTTACAGAAACGTTGTTGGTGTGAGGAGGTTTTCTTTTTTAGGTTTTCTTTTTTTTTTATTTTTTATTTTTTTTCTTCTTGCCTCTTCTAAGCCCTTAAACACCTACTTTCACAATCTCAGCTAACTCCAACTAAGGGACATATATATCCCTGAAGACAGCAAAATGCCTGTGCTCTGGCTTCTCCAGGCATGCTCAGTAAACCTGGACACAGGTCCTGTGGCACTCATTTACTACTGCTTAATTCTTTTTACAGGCAGCAGGTATTAAGCAGGCTTCTTGTAGCAGCTGTTCTGGGAAACACTGGTGTGACTGTAATCCTCCCAGCTGAAATACTCCCAGGTATTTACTGATTCTCGCCGCTCACAGATGAAGAGGCTCCAAGTCACTGGAGCCAAACTAACCCTGGGGTCTCGCTGTTAGTAGCCAAACGTAAAAATGAAAAAAATGTATGTTCAGGATCTGAATTTTAGGTTAAATAGGAAGAATACTCAGATCAAAAACCTATACTGAGGGACACCCAGGAAGGTTTGGTTTAGGTCTTGAACCCTTTTCAAGACCTGTTTCTTTTTTCTTTAAATTTAATTCAGTTTCTGAAATGTAGAATATAATTTCAAACTGGAATTGTAAACATATTTGCTTATGCCTCAAAAAGATAAATTGATGTGGTTTGTTTTTTTTTTTTTCCCCCTGGTTCTTTGTTTTATTTGAAACTACTTTTCAGATTTTGGTTCATACTTTGGTAACCCTGAAGTTTAGGGGGTTTTTTAATTTGTTTTTAGGCAACTGTAGAAATAAGGTATTTACTGAAAAACATCGCCCAGCGCTGGAAAATCACTTTGGAAGTGAATATAACAAAGAATGTTCTGAAAGAAAACACTGAAAAGGAACTAGCAAATATCCTACTCCAAGAAGAACAGAAATATGAAGAATACAGACTTCAGAAGACAGATCAGTTCCTCATAATAACCTAATCTAATAATCAGGCTGACTAAGGACTTTGTATCCTTTAGTGAAAAGAAGAATATAAGAAAGAGCTGCATGCTAAAGTCCCGGTTCTCTGGCTTGCTTCTCTCAGACACTTAAGTTTTGTATTACAGCCTCAGTTGATTTTTTTTTTTTTTTTTTTTTTTTTTTTAATACTAGGCTGCTTTAGCTTCCTTAGCCAGGGACTTGAGTTTTACAGATTGAGCAGTGTACTGGCTGCTGAAGTTAAAATTCTTCACTTCTTGTTTTATAGAAATAACATCATTTTGAATGGAAAACTTTTATAACTGTTGTGTACAATGGCCAAGGTGGACCCCAACATTTCCCATACACAGGAAAAGTAGGATGCTTGCATTTGTCTGTCTACCTTGGGAATGAAGTAGAAGCAGTTCTAATAGGAACATAGAGCTGGTTGACCTTTCAAAGACTGGCTGGGATTTCAGGCAAGACTGGAGTGAACTGTTGCCACATTAAGTCACTTATTTCTATGGAGTCAGATCATACCAGGTCATACTGCTGGATATGGAAAACACATAGACACAATGAGGTTATGAAGAAGCTTGTACAGAAAATCTCCCAGTGAAAACTATTCAGAGATTAACATTCTTTTTCAGCCTTCCCTTCTTAGTCTTCAGCACTATGTGGTATCTTTTAAGAAACGTTAATGACCAATGTTTCCTTGGGCTTACTTACTTATCGGACATGCTCGCACCCGTCTGTGGTTCTGCAGAGGCAGAAGGGCTAAAACACAAAAGTTTTCACTGTCACAGGCAGACTATGAATAGTTTTCCTTTCAAAGTAGGAAATAAACTACAACTGGTACTTGGAAATTTTCAAACAACTTCCATATTATGGTGCTGCCTGACATATTTTTCCCATTTTAATCCATCTTCCTACAGTTTGAGTACCAGACTGCATGCACTGCACCAGATGAGATGTTGCCGTTACCTTGTACACAGGCATTTTTTTCCCTCATTCTCTTTGGATCACATATGTCTTTACACAGCTCTACAAAACTAGCAGCTCATAGTCATGCTGTGAGTCTCTAGTATGCAGTCTGCTTTTCTTCTTTGTTACTTTCAAACCCTCAGCATCCAACCCCTCCAGCAGAAAGTTTTAGTACTGCCTAAATGAATGTTCCCACTTTTCATAGTACTGAATTTTCTCCCACTTCTCTCTCTCTCTAACAAAAGGCCGTCCACTTCTTTCTCTATGGTACCCCCATCTTTCACTGCAGTAACAATGATTTCCGACTCGGTGTTGTCATGTTTTATTAGATCACTTCTGGGTTCCCATGCCAAAGTCATAATGAAAACATTACATGAAGTTAGTCCAAGTTTCATCCTCAAGAAATTCCACTGCAACATCCATGTGATCCAAGGCTTCCTATTTAGATACAACTTGTCATCTCCCATTTGAGCAATTCTTTAGCCAAGTTCCAGTTCTTGTATTAATCTTCTCCAGCCCAAGAATTTTCCCCTGTGGCCCAATCTCAAATACTTCACAGAAGTTCAGGTATGTGACTATATTGACATCATTTTCCTCACGAAAAATTGAAGTGTTTTATCAAAAGAAGATTAATGATCTTTAATACAGGACATTTTGGACAATCAGTATTTTTGTCATACTTTCAATTGATTTTTTTTTGGTTTTTATTTTGTTTTGATTTTATTTTGTGTTTTCTTCAAAACTTTCTTATGCCTTGAGTAATGCTATTAAAAGTACAAGTACCTTATCTCTCTCTCTTTTTTTTTTTTTTACCTTTTAGTATAGAACTACTAGGTTCTCTAGTTTCCTATCATATGGTAACACTCCAAATTGGCAAATTCATTAGAACTCCTTCATATCAGAGCTGTTATTTTATCAGCATTTTGTTTGGTTTTCCAGAAATCTTGAATGCATATTATTCTTTCTCTGTTCATTTCTCCTTCAGGTAGAAACATCTAAAGCTAAGTTTTCTTTCCACTTCACGTGCTATTTCTCATTTGAGGTTGAACTCAATGATCTTAAGACTGGAACCAGAATGATTCTATGGTTCTGTGATTTCACTCTTACTTCCATTAATTACCCCACCTTTATGAACACAGTCATCACTGAAGCATAAAGATTCACAGGGTTTTGGGTGCTGTTCCTTTAATATCAACTTAGTCTACCCTGCACAGCTACCACTGTTCGTTCTTTGTTCCACTGCGTGGCTGCCTTGTGAAATTCATGCTTTTGTTATATCTTTTTTTTTTTTTTTTAATTTGGTCTTACCCCATACTTACCCCATACTTACATGTTCTGACCTCCATGATGTAGCTTCTTCATTGATTGATCCTTTTTCCCACTCTTATAGGCTCTGCATAACATTTCCTTCTATAACATCTCTAACATCTTCTACAATGGCCCTGCCACTTTTAAAATTAGTTATTTCTTGCTTTGTGTCCATTCTTAAAAATATCTATTCACTGAAACAACTGGAACATACCAATAACACCAGTAACGGTTTTTCAATATGAATGGAAAATTAATCTCATATACGTGCAGTATTAGAAATTATGGAATTATTTTGGACAGAACAGAATAGAATATTTTCAGTTGGAAGTGACTTACAGTGATCATCTAGGCCAACTGCTTGAACACTTCAGGGCATAGATTTATTTATATTTCATATGGGTTCTGTTCTGGACTGCTCTTTTAGGGTAGGCAGCTACATCACGAATACAAGCAGACTTGTGTCACCAGTTCTCTGAGGGAGGACATTCAACTGGAAACCTTGAGCTCTGCTTCCATTTGACAGCAGAGTATGACAGGAGTCCCAGCTAACTCATTTGTTTTAAGAAAGAATTAATACAACAATTTTTTATGCCAAAATTTGATGCAAAACTAACTTTTTTTGTGGCTCAAATCCCAGACTCCTCCGTAAGCCTCATGTGTATATTTTTATTGTTGTCATAGGGCATCCCTGGCATTGTCTTCATCTGGCATCAGTTAGACTAAAATGATGTTATAACTTGGCAAACACAAGTCATTATAGTTGGTGAGTTTAAAGATGAAGGATTTCCAGTCATGGGAACCAGCTGTAACACAAAAAAGGTCATTAGGTCACTGTCAGCAGTGATGCAAAAGATGGCACAAATTAGATCTGGGCTTTGGTAAAAATGCAAAATGAACATAATGTTACATTCAGAAGAAGATGATAGATATTCTTTTTACAATACACCCTATAAAGCCCGCTTGTGGTCTTTTTACATTGGTTTACACAGATGGAGCTCTGATGATTTAACTACAGGATTACTTTTGACCATCACCTCTCACAAATGTTTTAACCATGATAGACTGCATATTTCTGATCAGATACTTCACCCTCCTGACAAATACATTATTGAAAATGATACAGGTTTACCAAGATTCAGTATCAGTGAATAAGTATTTTTTCATTGAAGTTTCCTAGCCTAGTTTCATATCATAGGAGCCAGAGAGAAGAATGAATAATCTAACAAAATCAGGGTTGCAGTGAAAAATAAAATAAAAGAATGATATGAATCTGTTATATTAGAGCTAATCAGTTAGCCATGCAGAAAGCACAACAGCCTTTATACTAAGACATCATGCAAAGGCAGCAGACGGATTTTCGAAGAGTACTAAAAAGATTTAGACACCCAATACATTGACTTCCATTATCTCTTCACTAAATCTTTTTATAACCACAGAGTAATTTCCCTGACTGGCACACACTGACATGGTTCAGTTGATCTGAGTAGAACTAAGCAGATTTATGAGAGCTAACAGTTAATTCTTTACACCTCTTTTTTCCCCCTCTTTTGCTTACACAACTTAGCTTTCTTTGCCATTACAATTTCTTTTGGGTGGCCTCTACATCTTATAAGAGGAAATTACATGCAGAAATTATCTTTTAAAATAAGCCTTTCTACTATAAAAGTTTCCTTGATTGACCATCTCTTTCCTCCCTTATGCCTACACTTGGTGATCTCTGAATTTTTTTCACATTTGAATAGAACGTGAGGAGGGGGAATTATTTTTTTTCTTTCCCTTCACAATATGTCATTTTTAAAGATTTGCTCTGAACACTTAGACATGTAAGTGGTTCTGCTTACTCCATTATTATGGGGGAGCAAAAAGGCTTGCAGAAATTCAGTCCTCTCTGAACAGTGAAAAATGATTAAAAGTACATTACAACCCCTCATCATTAGACTCAAATTTCCAAACGAGCCAGCATGAAATATAATGTGAGCTCCCAGATTTTTGCACCTAACTGATAATTTTGACTGATGTTCCTGCAATGATGTCTTGCACATTCAAATACTTTAAATAGCCCACCAATTTAGGATTGCTTTTTTTTCACACTTTTTCTTAATTTAAACAGAGGGAAAAAGAAACAGATTTGAAATTATTGATTTATTTAACGTTTCTCAGCAGTCCTTTCCTACTTCTTTATATATCAAACCACCACTAGAAATAGCAGGAAAAGGCTAGAACAACCAAAGGTGACGGAAGTCCTCATGGTAGTGTAGCTATTGGTTTTTATTAAACTGTCAAGAAAGCACTGACAAGAGCAAAATTTCCATATTAACATCATAGCTTAAATAATTTTGCACTTTTAATTGTAATTCGAACACTATTTGGATTTACATATCTACCAAAAAAGGGGAATTACAAGTTACAATTTATAGTTC
This sequence comes from Pterocles gutturalis, assembly GCF_000699245.1. Classification (NCBI taxonomy): domain Eukaryota; kingdom Metazoa; phylum Chordata; class Aves; order Pterocliformes; family Pteroclidae; genus Pterocles; species Pterocles gutturalis. Next base: position 24,254 of record NW_010105551.1, on the reverse strand, counting down.
TGTAAATTCACATCAAATTGCTTAATATACACGTTTTGAAAAAGGAATGCATCTCATTCTCCAGTGTCTGAGGCTAGTAAGAGAACTGTCAACCAGTGAACTATTAAGTCTGATGAGGACTGCATTCTTTGAACATTAAAGCTGCCACTGGGTTTTTACATAGTGGTTTGCTTTAATCATTCTTAGCAACTATGTCTTGGATTGCTTAACATGATTTTAATTTATAATGTTATTAACACAGCTGTTTGTTACATTGTCACTTTTGGGAACCATGAAATTAAACATGCAAGTTACTGGATTTGTTTGTAGGCACATGGGAAAATTTCATCATCACAAAAATCATTCTCTTGGGACTGAACAGTTCAGACTTGGATTTTTTAACCAAAGCAGGATAGACACTAAATATTTTAGTAAAAATCTGTTTTGTATTGGAGCTTCTGTTGGAAAATGAGCCTTGAGAGAGTAAATTTGAATTTAAATTTTATGTTTGGTGTTTGTATTAATACAGAAAAATAAAACAAGTGAGCACTGAGATCCCATTGACAAACCTATGTTCCTATATCAATTGTTCTATCAGCAAAATATTTTTTCTTATTTCTCAGCTTGTGGAAAGAGACTGCAGAATAAATTAGGGAAGTGCCCTAACTACATTGTGAGTATTGTGTGCAACTATAAATGTGTCCACAGCACTTCCTGCAACGTAGGGACTTTCTGATACAAAGGTGATTTTTATGAGGTTTTCTTTTCCATTTGTCTAATCTCTATTTTAACTCCTGTAGGCTTTTGACATCCACGGCAGCCTGCTACAGTATATTCCACACTTTAACTCTGTCCCATGTGAGCAGGTGCTTCCCTGACAGTTGGGACCTGACATTGGGTAATTTTTTTGACACTTGCTGTTTCTCACATCACAGGAAAGAACAAATGGTCATTTCCAACATGCTGTGGCCAAGAGCAGCACAGCTAAACTGTATGATGTGCAGATGTGATAAAGGACCTAAAGGACGACTACTAGCTTCAAAAGTAACCAACAAAGAACCCTGGCAACCTCACAGCTTACCTTTGTGTCAGCAGCCTCACCCAGAAATATTGTTTGTTCAAGCTATTTGAGATCCTGTTGTACATTGTTCATGACCTCCATATTCCTTTACTGTGCTAGTACATTTACCTGTCAGAAAAAGTCTGTTCTTCTCCAGCATCATCTTTCTGAAATTGCCTGTGACACAACAGCCTAATGAGCTGTAATTCTTGGATTTTCTGCCCACTGAGAAGGAAATGGAAGAAAAGATCTATAAAACACATGAAACAATTTTGAGGTGTGTAGCAGAGAAGAGGCAAGCGGATATTTTGGCAGTGGCATCAGGGATGTGGGCTAGGTATTCTGCTCACAAAGACCCATGCCAGCATAGCAGCCACATCGCTAAGTTCTATGAACATACACTGAAGTACTTAGTGATGCTGAGTAGCATTCATTCATAGCAAACATCTCCCCTGCCATTTTCATCCCTGCTGGGATTGTTCCACTTGTCACTGTCAATGCAGAGGGCTACAGACAGGAGGGAGAGTCCTGAGAGTTTTGTGTGCCTGATAACAGCTCTGCTCTTCCTCAGTGAGTGCATCTCACAGGTTACCTCTAGCAAATCTGTACTTATGCTGCAAAATGTAAACAGCAGCATTGCCTTTCACTGGAAATATTCAATATGTATCTGTTAGCAGGATCACATTTTCTTCACACGTTTTCCAATCTGTTTATTAGTCTACTGCTCAGGATACTTTGAAAACAGTAGTGTTTCTGATAGCAAAACCCCATATCATTATGAAACTTGAAAAGATGCCAGTTTCCCATGAGAATGGTTACAAAATGTTTTAGATTGGCATTGTAGCCAATTTGATGATAATGTATTATCTAGGCTTCTTTTTTCCTTTGCGTGTTCTTGTTAAATGTTGAAAACTCCACATAGTTCCTTCTGATACAAATAATTCTGTCTCCTTCTGTAGCAAAGTATTCAGTGTCAATCCTTGTGCTAAATAAACAATGTGACTGCTTATTGATGCTTGCTTGTTACGTAAACTGTTAGGATGCTTATTCAGTATCCTTATTTAAAGTCCTATACTTAAGGAGTTAGGATAATTATTATCTAAAGTATAGGTACTTACATTTCCAAATTGTAAAACTTTGAACTGGAATAAAATCTAGGCAAAGCCAACTACTTGTCTCTCAGAATGAGATTCAGCTCATGGACCAAAGCTAAATTTAGACATCTACATGCCTATCTGTGAAACTACGTGCTGAGGTTGCCTCTGTAGCTGCACATGCAGATGTATACTAGGGCACCTGAGATAACACAAAAACTCTTGTATTGAGTCCAGAGTACAAAAAAATTTTCAGATTATCCTAGAATAGAGGCCTATATTTAATTTTACAACATTAATAACCATGAAACTTGTCAATTCAAATTTAAATGAGAGAGATTAATAAGGTTAGAAGGAAGCATGAAAAAAACTCAAATTATAGCTTGTTTACAGAACGATACCACAGTTTAAAAGAAAGTGTTAGGAAATGAGCATTGTGTCTTATTATTTTAATACTTCTTTTAACATCTGAAAATGCAAGTGTGCCCACACAATGGTGCACTGGGACATGACAACTCTTAAAGCACTTTAAGAACATTGAATAAAAGCACAGAGTTGAGTAGGTGAAAACATGCTCTCTAATTTCAGCTTTGATAGATTATTTTATAGTAATTCCAGAAAATATGTTATTTATAGACTTCAAACATTTTAAGTGAAAAAAAGTTAACTAAGATATGTTCCTTTCATAAAAAAGTCCAGCTACCTTTGCACAGCAGAGTATGTTGTTTGTAGATGTGTGATACAGGAAAGACAGTGGGCTCTGGATGTATATAATCCTCCCCATGAAGGCTTTCAGGTTGTAGTAATTATCCTCACTGACTTAGATGAGACACTCATCATGGTTTTGGCATTATATGGAGTCAGAATTTGTAAAAGACATTGCACGTTCAGTGTTTGTTCACCTGTGTGACTTAGATGTAGGCTGCAGAAGGGGTTCTAGACTGACGCAGATGAGCACAAAAGGCAGTTCAGGCTAGCTGGTAGCAGCGAGTAAGCCAGCTCTTTCTGGGTTAGCACACCCTGAGTCCTTGGGCTGAATGCGTTGCTTTTGGAAATGCTGCAAGAGGAGTGGTGTTTGCTCGTGTTCCAGTCAGCTTTGCAGCTGGTGCCATCCGCTCACAGCAGCTCCCAGGCTTCTGTGTTTAACAGCTTTATCTGCATTCTCCCTTTATCTGATGGAAGGAGACATTTTTTTTTTTATACATAACAAAGCTGTTAATTAGTTCTTGACAAGATTTATAGGGACTTATTTTGACATAATTAGAGCTAATTCCATTACTCCTGAGGCTAAGGCTGTGGTAGAACAGAGGCTGACAAGCTTTATAGGTAAACATAAATTCAAAAGTACTCCATTTTACTAAGTACTTGTTTTACAAAGGTTTAACACAAAAATGCATGCAAAAGCTGTGTATACAAAGTGTATTTTACAAGAAGACATTGTGTGAAAGAAAAACAATTTTTCACAGGGTGTAATGGAGTATAATATATTGAGTAGTTGTTATTTCTCACAGACATCTATATTTCTAGGCTGAATCCTTTGCTTTTATACTTTTGCATATTCAGTGCCAGAAAGAAAGCAAATTGGCTTTTCTGTGGAAATAAGCACTTTGCTAAGGCTAAAGCTCTGTCTTTGAAAACCTTATGTAAAACTCTCATTTGCTTGATTAGGTTATTTGGATGATTAGAACATAACAGGAGTTATTTACAGGTAGGTCAGAAAGAGGAGTAACTATCCATACCCTTTAAAACCTAATAATAATTGTTTAGACTCTTCCAATTACTTTTGTCAAGCTCCACAAGAATGAGTGCAAGGCAGGCCTTCATGTAGCACTTCTCTGAACCATTGCCTCTTCACTGGAAGAAATAGGGACTTCAGAATCACAGAATCATAGAATAGTTTAGGTTAGAAGGAACCGTTAAAGATCACCCAGTCCAATCCCCTGCCATGGGCAGGGACACCTCCCACCAGCCCAGGTTGCTCAAAGCCTCATCCAGCCTGGCCTTGAACCCCTCCAGGGATGGGGCATCCATAGCTCCTCTGGGTAACCTGTGCCAGTGTCTCACCACACTCAAAGTAAAAAATTTCCTTATACCCAGTCTAAAACTACCCTCTTTGAGTTTAAAATCATCACCCCCTGTCCTGTCACAACAGACCTTGGTAAAAAGTCTTTCTCCATCTTTCTTATAAGCTCCCTTTATATACTGAAAGGCCACAATAAGGTGTCCCCAGAGCCTTCCGTTCTCCAGGCTGAAGAGCCCCAGCCCCAACCTCTCTTCATAGGAGAGGTGCTCCCGCCCTCTGATCATTTTCGTGGTCCTCCTCAGGACCCTCTCCAACGGGTCCATGTATTTCTTGTACTGGGGACCCCAGAGCTAGATGCTATGGTCCAGGTAAGGTCTCAAAAGAGAAGCATAAGTGAGGTGTGAATTAAATACAGAGAAATCATGGACTCAGTACACACTTGCTGGACTAAATTTATATTACTTAAAAATAGATACTGAGAACAATAGTCATTGTCTGAGTTTTGACCTGATAAAAATGTGTTTTTAAAATTCTGTATTGAAATACTGTGTCATTATGAATCTGGTCCAAACTTAATTCTCTTTGAGAGAAATAAGCACCACTGAAAGGTTTTATTGATCTGAGAAGAGCAAGGTTTGCATTTAGACAGATAAATCTTTCTAAATTTAACGTATTTCTTTTTTATGAAGTAACAGAGATTTTTTGAATGTTTAAAGGTATCTCTGCCTTAAATCCATTTGCAAAGTGCACATTCTAGATCCACTTCTAAATCTAACCATAGTGAAAAAAACTACTTTATTTATGTTCTTGTTCCATGGTCTCTGTTTACTTGCTCATAGTCTCTGATAGGTCATCTACTTGAAAAAGGCTGAAAAAATGCTTTCTATCTCTAAGATATTACCATAAAAATAATTTTTTTTCCTGAGACGTGATTACCACTCATACAGTTACTTAAAAGCTGTGCTCAGAGATACAGGATATATTGAATGTAAGGTCAAAAAAGATACAGTCATACTAGAGAAAGTACAGAGAGGGACAGCTGATGGTCATTGATTTCTGTGTGAGAAGTGTCTGAATGGATAAAACCTATTTGTCATGAAAAGCGGAACACTGAAGGGAAGATTATCACCAAGGTCTGAAAAACCATAAGTAGTATGGGAAAAGGTGAACAGGGAGTGACTGCTGACAAGTTATCATGGTATATGGGCTTTTGGGCATCAAATGTATTAGCAATATGCATGCTCAAACAATCAAAGGGAGGTGACTATTAACATATAATTAAACAATGGAACTCATGAAATGTTATGGACAATCTATTCAAACAGCACGGCTGACCAGTTCATGAAAGGAATGGACCATGGGAGGTTTTCTCACATGAATACACCACGTCAAACTTGAGGAAGCCATTCCAGCTGCAAATATGGTCTTTGGCATGGGTTCTTCAAGACTGTTCTTGCATAAAAGTGCCATCTGCTTTCCTATTTTCCTGTGACTACCTACTCTCGGAGACCAGATACTGATACAGATGGGCCTTTGTTCTGTTCCAGGACTGTTGTTCTGAGGTTCTGGAAAGATTATTTTTTTTTAAATTAGACATGGCGTTCAATGTATGAAATCATAAGAGGGCTTTCTGTTCAGATAAGCTACGAAGCGTGGAAAAAGTCAAAAGTAGATTTGAAATTCCAACTCCCTGGAGCCATACTGTAGTTTAACCCTACCTGTGAATTAAGTAAAACAAAGCTAGCCTGGATGTGGGATGTTTGGTAGGTTAGACATGTCCTTGGGAACCAGCCTGAGCAGATGGCCACTATGCACTGGTGCCAATGGAAGAAGCTGGCTGTTTAGAAGGGTTTCCTCCTGAGCCTTTTCCCAAGCATGCTGGTGTGTTTAGAGTCAAAGGGAGTAGGCCTTCTGAAAAATCCCATTTTTACATCCCTGGAACAAATAATGTGCTCTGACCACTTAACAATAATAGCTTATGGGTTCAGTGTTCCAATATGAACCACTTCATCTGGTGCTTTAATCTCAATGTTATAATAGTGTATTTGGCTTAGAAGGCAGGAACAAAAGAAGGTGTCTTGAGAGTGTGGAGCTGTGAAGTAACCACATGTAGCATTTCTGAAGTAAAGCATATTTGTAAAGCTTCAAACTAATCTCTTGCTAACAAGAGAGAACATTTTTGTACAAACAATATATTCTTCTTCTTAAACTTGAGTATAACTGTCCCAGTCTTGTCTTTATCCAACCATATAGAAAGTTCTCTATGTGATAAATAAGACTTAATTTCAGATGTTAAATATTTCCCCTCCATATTTTCCAAGCATTGTTTTTAACTACACATACTAAGTCTTCAAAACTTTATTTCAAATTTCTGAGAGCAGGTCATTTTATCTTTAAATGGTTATAAGGAAGCACATACTCAGATTGAAAAACTGTGTGCCAGGAAAGTCCCCATGCTACTTGAAACAAAAAGTTTGCCTGAGGTTAGTATTTACAGCTACGAAGACGGCAGGTCATCTCAGAAGGCACTTTCAGCATCTGAATGCTGCATTAAAGATCCCAACCCATCATTTAGGTGCCACTAACATTCATCAAATTCCCACCTAACCCTCTAGGTACCTTAAGTGCCTAATTTAACAGATTAAGGGGTTAGTCACAGAACTTTAGCGTTGTCATGCTTTTTCTGTTCTTAATGGACAGAAAGTAGCTCCTACAGGCTGACTGCAAGTGGCTGCATTAGGCTTCTGCTCTCAAATGCCCTGCAGGGCAGATTATTTTTCTCAGCAGGGAACAAAAAGGGAATGGTGAACATTAGTGTCCCTGACATTATCGTTGTTATCCTTTGTGATTATTCCACGTAATTTCCCATGTGACATCTAAACTGAGAGACTCCAGAGAAGAAGAAGGTTCCTGATCTGAGTGTAAATCTTAGTCTGTCCTAACTCCACATGAAAGTAGGATTTAAGCTCAACCCAGACATCTCCCAGATCTTGTTTACTGGGGAAAGATAACTGAGGCATAGGCTGGCTGTTTTCTACGGTGAACTTTTTAGAGGTCTTTGCTTTGAAACACTGCAGGGTCTTCCGTGATGCAGAGCTACAGGTCAGTTTAGGTGCAGCTCAGGACTTTTGCATTTCTGTGGCAGGAAATGTCTGTTTTGAGGATGTCCAGGAGTAAGGTGTTATACTCATGTTTCATCCTTCTGCATGACTTCATCCTCTTGTCCTGCCTAGCTCATTGATATGACCTGAACCAACAGACCTGCTGTAGGCGAACTCTGAAACAGACCGACAAACACAATGTTGGTACCTTCACACAAACTCAAGGTGTTCTAGGCTGTAGATTTCCTTCTTCTGCCTGAGATTAAAACTTATTTTGTATTAAATACTTGACTATTCGTGGTAAGTGGAATGTAGTTTTCTGTACAATCCTGTTCGTGATTTTTTTTTAGAATTAGCTGTAACTTTAGTTAAATCATGGGGAGATGTGTGTTCAAGGCTTTTCTTAAAGAAAATCTATTATTTGTCTAAGTCAAACTGAAAGATTTATTTTCAAAACCTCCTTCAAACTGAAAACGTAGAGAAAGTTTTTCTAAAATTATTTTTAACAAAACCTAGGGTCTTTTAATGTTTTTTTTTTTCAGAAAAGAGAAAGTTTTCTGAAATCCTGAATCCATGCTTTGAAATTAGAAGGGGCAAAACTAGCAGCCACCTCAACACTCCCCAGGTGCCAGAGATATTCCCACCACCCTCATACCCCTCCCAAACCCTTTTCCCTTCCTCACGGTAGTGTTTCAATCCCAAACCCGTTACTTCCAGGGTGGGTCTTCCTTTCCCGTTCTCACACCGAGACCGAGGCTGTCCCATTGTGCCCGCCGGCTGAGCAGACACGGTGCTCAGCAGTGAGCTGCCTACTGCTTAGCAGGGAGCAGGGAGGCCAAACAAGGCATTTTAATAATGAAATGTAGTCGACCAAATGCGCTGTTTGATGAGCCTGAGCTGTTAATAAACTGTGTGACATGCGTAAGTGAGCTGGATTACTTCACTGTGTCCTTTTCTCTCCTATTTTCAAATATACTCATCCAGAGACAACTCAACCTCTGCTGTTACCAAGTGCAAACCTGATGATAAAACAGCTGAGTAGCACTCAGGATTGGCTCCAGAGAAGTCAGGGACACCAAACACCTCACTTGCTTTGAAAATGAAAGAAAATTACTTACCTATTTAACAAACAGAACAAGCGAAACCAATCCAAGAAATCACTTAGCAAAACATTGCACAGGGCATTTCATTCTCCACCTAGGGCATTTCATTCTCCACCTTGGCAGAAGACAATGGTGAAGATGACTTACATATGAGAGCTGTTCATCATATATGGAAACAGTTATAAAAATGTTGTCAGCACGCTTTCATCTGAAAATATGATATATTTAAATACAAAATGTTACACTGTTTCCAGCAGGAGATGCTTTAATCTAGAGAAATGAACTTTTCATTTATCGCTACATTAAAAAAATGTCCTTAGTAAAATGCTATGATTTTTCATCTTGTGTGTTAGTTTTGGCATGGAATTTCACAGGATTTTGTAAGTAACACATACGTAATCATGTAAAAAGTAATAATAAAAATTAAAAAAATCTGGAAAAAGTATTCAGGGCCTTTCAAAATTCCGTTCAGGTCCAGCAATGCCCCTCAATGCACTTATTGCATAGCTACGTTCATAAATAAACCTATATACAGGTAGATCTATAGCTATGCTTATAATGGTAGAGAAGTCTTCTACCACTGATTTTCTGCCTCTTCCAGCTCTTTCTTGAAACTTAAACTGAGTTTACCTTCTATCAGGTTTAGGTCCTAAAAATAAAATTCCTGAAGAAGTTTATTACACAGTGCAGCAACTTCTGTATTTAGAGTGATTGAAACTATCTTTTATAATTTTGTATATATAAAACTTCCTGCCTCTATTTGCTCAATTTCCTAAGGTTTTAATAGCTTGTTTTGTCTTTTACCCCATCATTTTCCTACGGTTTACTTAAATTTAGTTGATATACTCCCCAGAGTAAAATCCCACCACAGATTTCTTTTCATATGGAGGACTTAGATGTCTTTTATGGGTATAAATGTAAGATATTAAAAAATAATCTTTCTTATAGATTTAGATTGAGAAATACAGAGTCTTTTCTTTTACCCTTTCAAGGTAAAAACCAAACTTATCTCTTATTAGGAGTGAGCCAAAAACTTGTCCTGTTCTCCTTGTGCTCACACATAATGAATTTTTAAGGTTTTCAATAATAATCTTAATGAACAAGTCAGGGAATTAGTTGGCTGTGTGAGTGACTGCGATCAGGTCACTTAAAGGGTAAGACAATCTTAAAATTAGTGAGGCACTGGGGAAGGCTATTTGGAACATTTCAAAATGTATATGTCGAGATATTCAGGAAACCTTTCTAACTCCACCTTTTGGTATAAAGAAGAGGCCTCCCACTGGCTGAAAAATGACAAAACATCCATATATAATTTAATTCGTTTTAGTATAATTTTACACATTATTTTATTTGGAATAAAAGACACAAGTTTGCACGGCTTCTCAGCAAGTCTCTGCTTTATTTGAATTTCTGCATTTTGGTTGTGCACAGCAGGATAAATATAAGCAGAGCTTCTTTTACCCTTTAAATAATGGAGACTGACAGTGTATTGGAAAAATACATATCTATGAACAGTGCTTGGTGTAATTCCTTTTGTCAAGCAGGTCAGAGGCATAGCAGCTGATAAAACCTGGTTGTTGTGACAATAACATGTACAATGTGTATGTATGTCTTTCCCTCTCGTGGTTGCCAAGTCCACGGTGACAACCTACTGCTGCTACCCATGACTGGAACTAAACTGTGGGTTCAGCCAGCGGAGACCTCATTCAAAAGTAATTTTTCAGACTCTGACAGTTTTTTTGTTTCATGACCAAGACAAAATGAGAATCCTCGGGCTACATTTAATTTAATATTTTTTCTGGTTTTAATTTTTATGTATGCCATGTTATTATCAATCAGGACAGAGGGTTAAGTGCCATAAAGTACTTACACAAGGAAAATTTTGTGTGTTACATAGAGTTTTATTCTCATTAGTGGTATCTTTTTTATGTTCCAATGGTCTACATCAGAAATTCTGAGTCTTGTGCACATGTGTGTGGTTGTAGAAAAATAAAATGCCAAAAGACAAAACTGAATTGACAGTGTGGATTTTTCGGAAAAACAGAAGTGAAATAAAGCAAAGATCAGATCAAACTTGTATGGAACAAAACAACATTATGACTATGAATACTTCAGAAATGTTTTTGTGTGAATAAGAAATACATTGTAAACACAGCTGATATTTCACTATTGATTCTCTCTGCTCACAGCTTGAAGAGGATCTATGTAGAATGAAGACGGTTCAAATTCCAATACGCTAATGAGGATGAAAAGACAAAAGCTTGAATCATCCCAAGGAAGTTAAAGTTTTTCAAGGTAAAAATGCTTCTGAAGTTTATGTTTTCATTGGTTCTGAAAAAAACCAAAGAAACACCCACCAAAACCCCTCTCGCAGCAAAACATCAACACTTTTAAAGTATTTTATAGCTTTCACTTCAAATGTCAGGCAGGGTCTGCCTACAGCTAACACAAATTAACCATTCTGTATTGTAACTGTTCTCTAAGTTACGGTTAGTAACACAAAAGACTAACATGTTTAATATACTTTTGGTCTAACCCACTCTAGTGATGGAAAATGAGCAATTTATATTTTTTTTTTTAATAAATCATTTCACCAGTTGATTTTTCAGAGAAAACACAGTGTATTTCTTGGCGTAAGTGGTAGGATGTTGTGCAATACACAACAGAGTTCATACTTTCAGTTCATAACACTGTTCCAGCATAGCTTCACTGAGGTCAGTGCTGCTGCAGCGAATTACATCAGACAAGGATCTGCTATTGAACTGGGCTGCAGATTTAGTGTGTATCATAGACACAAAAAAAAAATGCCCTATTCATAATGAAAAAGTAAGAATAAAGCCTTGAGTCTCTAGTCCAAAAAAAATCCTGCAACCAACAAATTGTAGTTATTGTTGATTTCAGTGGCTCATTATTCACTCTTCACTCAGCCACACTAGGTATTTGTTTTGGGGTATTTTGCTTCTGTATACCAGATACAGAAAATAACATAGCTTAAGGGTCATGGAAGGGGCAAAGTGACATAATAAAACATATAAATAAAGAAATCAGCAGAACTACCTGGGAGACCAAAAATACAACCAAAAAACCCCCTTCCGGAAGTCTGTTGTTCATGTCAGCAGAAAGGTTTGACATGAAAAAAGATAAAAATTACAAATATTTTCCTTTTGTTTTTTAAACAAATAAGTATGTTTGCTTTAATCAAATCTAAGACTCTAAAGCACCTAAGTAAAATCCCACTTTCTGGTTCCAGTAACGTAAAAAGAACACAACTGTTCAAAGCAATAACAAACCTTTTCCTCATTCTGGCTTCAGCAGATGCCACTTTTCTCAAGTTTTAGAAGACGAAAGAATTCCTCTAAAGGACACAGGCAAAATAATCTGCTAGAAGGGAAGCTCTGTTTAGGAAAATATATGCCATTTTCGAATGGTGCCCTCACTAAAAAATGGTAGACCTGAACCTTAAGTCTACTTTCACACATCATCTTTCAAAACATACATCAGACCATGAATGAAAAATGTTAGTGCCATTGTGGGGTATCAGTTAAGAAAAATATGAAAGGTTTTTATACTACAATTTCCTTCACAAATTGGTGAGTTTATGTCTGACAGAAGATTATCTACTCTTTGGGGAACATATGTAATACGACAGTTGTAAATTCTATCACATTTTTCTTCTTAAGTGTTCACGGACAGGATGCTGTGAGACTAAAAATTTGAGGTCAGTGGGTCTGGTTGGCTACAACTGAGTGGATATTCTATATTTAATTAAGTGGCTGATCCTGAGAGAATAATCATCTGCTGTCTCCACTAACCTGAAGATGTGACTACTCAAGACTTTTAAAGTCACTCCCTAAAAATTGAGATTAGCAGCTGAAGAATCCATCCTGTCCCTCATGGGATGTCAGGTTCAACCCACCACAAGTCTTCTCCTCCCTTGCTTTGCAGGGGAGTAGTGAAATTCGTCTGGTTCAGGGTATTTTCCCCAGAGGTTTCTATCTTGCCTTAATTACTTTGCAGAATTCTAACCTGCCAATGTTACTCTTCAGATTGAACAAGAATAATAGTGACATTCCAGGGCTATGGTACTCCCTGCTTAAAAAAAAGATTTGAGGGCCCTTATCCCTCTGCTGCAGCAGTATTTATAGTGAAAGGGTGCTATGCAGAGGTCTTGATACAAGGCAAATTTTTGCAGCAGGCTTGAGGAGTCTCACAATGCCATGATTGCAAGGCAGAAATTCCCGTCTTCATCTCTGCCCTGCTGCGTGGTACTCACGCTCCTTCCCACAGCCATGTCTTTCAGATAGTCTTTCTAGATTTGGCTTAGGTGTTTGTGCAACCCCAGTTTACCTCATTTTTGCAACAGTGTGTTCCTCCACACAGTCTTCTTCCTCACCTTCAGTACCCTTTGTCACTTTACCCATTGCAGCCCCTGGTGCGAGGTAGAACATTAAGAACTGAAATTAAGAAAACAATATGCCCTAGGCTGAAAAGCTACAGTGTGCTAAAGATTGAAGCTCTGTAATTGTTCTGGGTTTGGTTTTTTGTTTGTTTGTTTGTTTGTTTGTTTGTTTTTTTGTTTTTTTAGTGTTGCTTCTGGATTAGGATGAAAACCTGGTTCTCTTGATTGCTTCTAGATGAAAGTAAAATATAAAATTCTGTTCCAAGAGGGGTCTTCCTTGGCTGTGTTTGTATGTGTTTGGGTTTTGCATTGAAAAATCATTATAATGACTTCTGCTAATTCTTTTTTTGTGTAGGGTTTGCAAAACTTCTTATTGTTCTAGCCCAGAAATAAACCTGACGTGCGTGAAGTGTTTCTCTTTGCACAGGACTAGGTTGTGATGGCCACATATGAAAGGAGAAGAACCAATGGGCATTGTTCATTACAAAAATACTGGTTTGATGCATGGTTTGCATTCTGCCTCATCAGCAGTGTAGTATTAAAAAACTAGGCTTGGATTTTTTCAGTGAGCTCCACGCTAACTGTTTCGGAAAAGGAAAAATGTATGTCTGTATAAGCATCCAAAGATACTCCACAAAGCCATGAGCACAGGACCTGTTTCTGCCACAAGCACCACAAAACCTGAGAGTAAGTTGCTTTAGATCACTCCAAAAAACACCTAGATCCTTACCAATTCTGTTTTCCTTCATAGTTTAATTCTAGGTTCAATAAACACAAAAACAAGTCCATCAAACAAACAGAGGCTATGTAATTTATAATTAGAACCTGTAACTGGTGCTTCATAAAAATATGGATACAGTTATGTCTCTGGGCTGAACTGAAAGAACCACAAATTTTGACAACTTGCACCTGCAATATAAATTTCTGGATATTTAGAAAAGTAAAATACTGCATTACATGTTCACAAAGTGTGTGTTCCTTAGCTATGGTCCTCTTTGAAACCTAGTTCCTGAACAATGTTGCCAAAAGAAACAGCTTTTGTGCTTTCAGACAGCCAACATCTTATAAAACCAGGCAGATGAATGATGTTATGTGTAAGGGATGAATAAAAATATCAAAGATCTGAAGTTCCAAACAGGCTCTGCAGGCCAAGAAACTGTATTAAAATTCACCCCATAGAAAATAAAAGCAAATAACATTGGGAACAACCTGAGCATTTAGTCCTGCTACAGAAACTAAAGGCTTGTGAATGTTCCTGAGGCAGAATGATCCCTCGTTTTGCAGTCAAATTTGTTAAAACTTTTTAATCACCCAGTGAAAACACTGGGTTTGTCCACTGACAATAAAGGTATGAGCCTCTGGTTTATGAAAGTTTTATGTTGAATATGTATCTTTATTGCTATTTGAGAGTGATAGTATTCATAGCTACGCTCTTGTATTCTGGCGTTTGTATTTGGGGGGAGCCTTTTACAATTGGTGTCAGAAGACTGTGGTTTACTTCAGATTAAAGCCAGAAGAAAGATTTTGATAACTCAGACTGACAGCCTTCATAATTTAAATTATAGAAATGTATGCAAAAAAATTAAAAAAGCTTGAGTAAGCACCTAATAATTCAACTGCATTAATATAATTCCTCAGTGATCTCTAGAGTTATATCAGTGTACAACTTAAATAAAAAAATATATATGCCCTAATTTATGTAAATGAAAGAATTGAAACCAACATTAATCAGCAAAGGCACACGCTGCTTTTAAACTTTCTCATGCCAGTAAAATATGCAGGTGAAAATTTCCTCTCAGTTCTTCAAAGCAGTTGCCATTTCAATCTGCTTTCACTTACACGTATGTAAAACATAAATATTGATAACACAACTAAAGACTTCAGAAAGAGTTATGTTTATTTATCAGATGTTATACAAATGGAAAGGAAAATTCATTCTTTTCCTAGGCTACACCTGATCTTTATCAGGAACGAGCAACTGACCATCAAAAATGACAGGAAGAATGGCAGCATGCTAAAAAGTTCACCTGTGGGTTAGTTATGGTTGAGAGTCATCTTCATTGGTTTTACACATCTGAAGATTAAAGTTCTGACAATGAACTAGTCACAATAGGCTGCATTTGTGGGGATCCTCCAAAGAAGTCGTCTGACCTCTCCAGTACAGGATCATGTGTTCTTTGGAAGTGTTGTTTCTCTTATTGGACTAATTGGTAGTCCCAGGTAACTAGATCATAACTAATGCCCTACTTTTGTTTCACACTTGCATGGTTGAGCTTTCTGCATGACCACAGAGTATCCCAAAGAGAAGAACAGAAGAAAAGAAGTCACAAAATTAATAATACGAAGTGAGGAAACAAAAGTGTACTTTCAGCAGTATTTTTTAAATAAGTGCGTTATTTAATGAGAATATTCCTCCTTTATTTTCTTTTTGGTCTCCTCTAGAAAAGAGTTGCTCTAATCCAGAGAGATT
Organism: Pterocles gutturalis; assembly: GCF_000699245.1. Taxonomy (NCBI): domain Eukaryota; kingdom Metazoa; phylum Chordata; class Aves; order Pterocliformes; family Pteroclidae; genus Pterocles; species Pterocles gutturalis. Next base: position 9,025 of record NW_010105551.1, on the reverse strand, counting down.
CTGGCAGTAGCCCTCACTGTTGCAATATACATCTTGGAAGAATGTAGGAAGTTGGATCAATCTCTGTCCCTCTGTCACGTAAGTTATAGCTTGAATATATATTTGAGCTCTTTATGACCTTGCAGATGCTGCTATTGTGAACAGTCACCTTGTTTCCCTCATTCTTTTGTATTAGTGATTTATTATTGTCTATTGAAACCCAGATTTTTACTCATGTTTTTCTGTCTTTCTCAACAAATAGCTTCACAAATAGCACAGTGTGATTCTTTGATCCCTTTTGACAGCCAAAGATAGGATAGATGTAAATACTCACAGGTAAACTCAGAAGTTATCAGGTATTTTTATTACTGCTTAGACATAACTCAGAGTTCCCTAACATACATCTGGATCTGCTCTGGTTTTTGTTTTTGCCGAAAATACATTAATGTCTGGCAAATGGTCTACAGGGTCTCATGTATTTAGAGACCTTAACATGCCAAAATAATTTGCTGTTGTACATTTGCCTTCCAAAAATCAGGATGATCAAACATAAAATGGGGTTTGCTCTAACACCACTTTAAAAATCTGTCATCTTGATAATGATCATGGTTATTAGCAATCCAAACAATTTATCCAGGGATTTCTCTTCCTTCTAGTTACTTAGCTCAGAACTGGGACTTTTTCTTATGTAGCTGTTCTAGCTCAGCATGAGGTTGAAGGTTGAACTCAGAGACCATCCACTGAAATTCCTGAGTCAGGTCAGAGATAAGTCATCAAATCATAGCTTTGGCCTTGAAGTCTTTCTCTATATAAACTAAGTCCTCTCATCTAACTGACACTAATGTGTAGCTATTAAGTAGCTTAGACTGCAATAATTAATAAACAATAATAAACTATGGAAATATGTCTATTGGCTTCAGTAAGAGAAGGTATTAGCTAAGCTTAATATTTTTTTTTTTCTGCTACCAATCTAGTCAATATTTAACTCTGGAAAAAATAAACTGATAATTTTTTTCTACGCTGAACAAAACTGTTGAAAAGTACCTGATTTGTAAATGTTGCAGTCTTCCTTTTTAATCTAAAGCACTATTTTCCTTTTCTATTACTTTTACTTATGTTTCTTGGTGAACTGGCACCTGGAGCTATGCATTAACTTGTTAGATACAACACCTTTCCACACAGAAATACACTTGGTGTGCAAGTCTTTTCAGAAGCATTCTCTCACTGCAGTTTCTTTTCTATGACCTCGGGTTCTACTCTCATCACCGTCAGTGACAAAAACCTTAATTGACTGAAAGGAGAAAGTTTCAGAGAGAAAATGTTAAGAACTAGTTAACCAAACTGTTCTCTACACCACATTTCACCTCATATCTGCAGTTTGCTAGGACAGAAGATGTTTACCCAAACCACAGTGTCAAATGCTGCCTCTTGAACGCACTGCAATCCTTCACATTTGAGTTCAAGTTACAGTCTTCTCAGCTGATGATAGAGCCAATGAATATATAAGAATTTTATATAGATTCACATGGTTTCAATGATGCTAAACTTATTAGTTTGTTTTTCCCTTTTTTTTTTTTTTTTTGTTTTTCGAATTTTTTAAGCCATAGCCACGAAGACTGAACGGCAGCCAGGCAGAGCCATATCTAGAAATGTTGCTGATGCAAACTGAATTAAATCTAGTATAAAACCAAATAAATTATTTATGCTGAAAGAAGAAAGAAAATTAATTAAAAATCTATTTGTTTAGTCTGAATGAAATATCTTTCTTTCAGACTCTGAAGGTAATTTTGTTCAGCGAGGAACACCAACATGTGGTCACTCTGTGTCCAGGTTATAATGCTGAGATGAATAGCACCTTTCATAACAGAGTCCTCAATAACCTCTGGACTTGATCCTGAAAACACTTTGTATATAATTATGTTGGCTTAAGCACTACTACTTCAGGGTGGGTTTCACTCACTTAATATTAGACACTTAGAAGCAGACTTGTAGGCTCCCTCTGCAGTCAAAGGAGAGATATAGAATGTAGTAAGGAAGTTCTGTCCCTTGTCTGAAATATTTTTTTTTTTTAATGATGAGATGAATCATCACAGAGAGAGATTAACATCAATCATTATTGACTGCATAGGGAGCCTGTATGATTAGAAACCTAGGTTTTAGGAAATAAGTTTATTTTCAAATTTGAGTGCATGTGTGTTTGATGAGCAAAGCCTGGGATCCTTACATCAGTCAGGTTTGCTACTTGTGGACATTAATTAATTACTACATTTAGTGTAAAACATGTATTAGTAGTGACTGATGATTCCTTTGGCTAGAAAGTTGTCAGCCTGAAGGCCACAGAGATACTATAGTACAATCAAACCTGGTTGCAGTTGTGATATAAATGGGAGTAGTATGCAAGAAGGACCCACTTCATCATACGGACCAGAAAGACAATAAGGGAGTGAGGGGGCTACAGCTCCCACAGCAACCAGTTCATCTGCTATAAATCTACACCTGACCATGTGGGCAATAGTGAGTTGTGCTCCTGTAAAGAAGTGCCATTGAATTGTGGAGTAAAAACAGACAAGACAATAGTACTGATGTTTTCCCAACAACACCCCACAAAATAAACTTGTAATTTAAAATGTAGCTCACAGTGGATTGTAGAGATACTCAAAATATGATAATGTGTGCTGCAGAGATTTTTGCTAAGCTTTTGGTATTTGGCTTCCATTCACTGGGATTTAGATGCCTCACTAACCTCTTCTGGCTAGTCTAGATTCCCTCTACACAGAAATACAGACTTAAACCTTTGAAGCTTCTCTCCAGAGCTCCCAAAATCCACAACTTGCATGAATATATGCCTGTCTGCGTTAGAAATTATGGGTTGATCTTCCAGTTAAGAGTCCGTGTCCTTCAAATCTATTGCACATGAAAGGATTTAAACAAAATACTAACACAGAACAGAGGGCACACGTAAAAAAACCACAGTATACCAAATTACTGTTTCCAACCTTCTGACAGTGCTGGTATCTCCCATCTTCCAGACAAATTTTGTATTGACTTGGCCAGTAGTATATTATCTTAAACTACTAACAACATTCTGGTCTCAGTGATTAAGTTATAACAAATGTAATGTTTACAGTTTAAGGGAGAAAATCTTTTAATACAATCAAAATAACTATTTATTGAGGACAGTGAACATGAGTCCTCGTAATGTATGCTGTAAATCATTAAGGCATGTGGTTCCATTTAACACTATTTTGCTTGCAAAGTGATCACCTAGAGTTAAGGTTTGCCATAAACTGGGTAGGAAACAAAAATATCCAAGAATAAATAATAAATAGGGTGTGTTTTGGACAAAGCTATCTTTCAGAGCCAGAAAGAACATTTCTATCTATAGAACCATCGCTTGGATGTTTGTCTTCTGTTAACCACAAGTACATATTTTCACTAGAAAAAAGTGACTTTCAGACATTTACCAAGATTTGTTCATGCTAAGGATAAACAGAACTAGATATCCTGCGTTCTGAGATAAGAAAATACATGGAACCATTTCTTGTAATAGCACTCATGTTTTATTAAAATTAGGATTTTTTTATTATTGCTACAGCCACTGCTGAGAGGAACTGGAGTCCTCTAGATACAGCTCAGAGCTGATTTTATTCTTACCCTCCCCTGCCTGGCACTGAAGCCAATAAATCAATACAGCAGTTGTTGCCATTCAGTGAGAGCAGGATAATGCCTTAAACCAGTTAGTTCAGCCACTGGCTTCACTGGAAGTAGAGTTAGGAGGTAGAAATGCCCCTCCTTAGGAATATGGAATTTTAACTTTTATAAAGCAGGAAAATGAGCTTTAGTTAATTTTTTATGGAAATTAATTTCTTTTCTGACTCATAAAATACATAGAACTGTGGGCTCTCAGGGGATGCTTTCTTTTCCTGTCCAGGATATACGCAGAAATACAAGAAACCTTTTTCTTGCCATACTATTTATTTTGTAGAGACTGAATTCATATTCCAACCATGATCTGTAAACAAAATTTTTATTCTTCTTGTCATATTTAGGCCAGATTCCACATATGCTGTGCACCAAAGCCTGAACTGAAGTTAGTGGAAATCATAGGTGCTTCATGAGAAAGTGGAAGTCTTGAGAGGACAGGGACTATCCAGTGACAAGGAGGTACTTGGATGTGACATTGCTTAATGTGTACCTAAGCCTGTGACGTGCTGAACAAAGTTAAACATTGTGAACTCCAATGGAGTTTGAACGTGTTCAGTGACTCAGGATCAGATCCTTTATGACTGTTCTGATAATTAGCCAGGAATTTGGCAGCAGGTTATTCTACGTTTACTTTTATTTTTAGGAAGATTTTGGCCCCTTTTAAGTGACATATTAGACTTGTCTCTGCACCTTTCATAAGAGTTTCTCTTTGTCTCTCTGGCAGGTTTTTTTGGAACATCAACTCAGAGGAGCTGGATTATTATCTCTTACATTTTATGGCAATGTATGAAGTGAACTTTGCTCTTATTTGGGAGCCATAGGGGCTAGAAATGCCTCCCTTCATGCACTCTAACCCCCAGTGGGACTTCTCCTGCTGCACACTACAATGTATGCTGAGCTGCTTCACACACTGGCAGACCAAAGGAACCTTGACCTCCTCTCTCTGCTCTGACCGCTTCTTGTTCTCAAGGCTTTAGATCAGGAAGAATTTGGGATGAGCAGGTAAAAAAATAAAATTAAAGGGCTTACAGAAATACTTGTCAGTAAGGTTTTGTAGGCTCGGTCACTATTTGTAACCTTATGTTCCTCAAGCACAGTGTGCGGTGGGAATAGGTATTCAGTACAGATGTTTGGTTCTCTGTGATGACCTGCATATACTTATCCTAAACAAAGAACACAAACCAGAAAGCGATTTAAGAAGAAATACTGTTATGAATAAACAGACTGCAACTGCAATGTCAAGGCTCTGTCCAAGCTACACTATAAGGAAAAGAAAGGTGTAGATCCAGACTCTAGCTCTTAAGGCCTGTTGGGGTGGGAGAAGACACGAAATCAGTATGTGCTGCTGTGATTACCAACACTGGAGTAAAACAGAGTCTCCTCTTCCCAAATTGGTGGGAGAGGGAATGAGCAGAGTGCCTTGTTTTGCTCTGGAGACCCCCAAGGGTCAGTCTGGCTGAATCCAAATTGGCTGAATCCAAAAATCTGAGTTGCAGAAAGAGCACAGAAAAGAGCTGCTACCTGCTGATGGACTGCAAGATGGCAATTCCATACCTTAGTAATACTACTCTGTTTCTTACTCATCCTCTTTAAAACATCTGACTTTTAGTAACTCTGTGACATATATTTATATAATTTTCTCCTCTATATAGTCCCCAGTCAATCAGTGCAGGTTCCATTATTGTCAGTGGAAATACACCTGCTGTCTTCAGAGAATATTGATAAAGGTTCTTGAACAGTATTGGAGTCTGAATTGGACTGGATTACAAGTGCGTGTCCCATCCTACCAATTTCTTTCGAGGTCCCTTCCAATCTCTAACATTCTGTGATTCTGTGATTCCCCAAGAACACACATTTGGTACCTGAGTCACAAATACAAGCACTTGAGGTTGACTGGATGAGGTGGTTTCTGCCCCCAGATGATTGCTCCCGCCTTTATCCTTCTACAGGCTTCCCTGCCTGTGGATGAGGGGCTGAACTGCACGTGAGGCAGCTCCTTCACTGCTCCAGTTCACAATCCAGCAGATGAGAAGGTTTTATTTAACATGCCAGGTAGAGAAATTGCTTCATGTTTGACACTTTAATGTCTGCTGCTGGGAGCAGAGTCAGGGATGGGTGGATGGGAATAAGCACTGCGGGACTTTAAGTCACCCAGGTTTGTGAGTCAACACCCAAGTTCTTGTTCTTGTTAGTAGAGAGTGGGAGGTTCCTTTGAAAATTTTCAGAGCTGGACAGGAGTTACAAGATCTTCTTATGAAGGACCTTAGAGACACCAAATGCATAGTTGTTCAACTGGGAGAGATTCACTAGGTACAATTTAGCCTTGCATTTGGAAAACAATCTCTCTCCTTACAAAATTTAAGTGACATCATTGCATTGCATAGTGTTGTGGGTGTGTCTGTCACTCCTTACAAAAGGAATAATAGTGCTCAGCATAAAGATAAATGCCTACAGTGTGGCAGAATGCTGCCGTCTCCTGTTTCTCCTGCAGCCTTTACTAAGAAGCCATCTATCTGCTTTGACAATTTATCTGAGATGAAAATATTTTTTTCTGAAATATGCCAGTTTGGCCTTACAGTATCTGGACAATGTTCAGACTTATGATAAAGCAGAAAAGGAAGGGAACAGAAAATAGCAAACCCAGCTTACCTCTCTTTCTAATTTTAATTATTTCCTAAAGATGTGTTTGGTTATTTAATTCAGGCTTGTATTATTGTTCGATGAGAAAAGAAAAATGCAGATATCTGAAGTTCAACTTCTGCTCTTTTATGAGCCACTCAGCCTTACAGGAAATTTGAACAGTTGCCCAGGGCACTGGGTGTGGAATTTGGTCTCAGGGAAGCCTCAATTTAGCAAAAAAAAAAAAAAAAAAAAAAAGACAAAAAAGGAGAAAAAACCTTTTCAAATCGATGTTTATAAGAACCTGTTGAATATTTCTTCCACCCAACAGTCAGTGTCCTTTCTTGCTGCAGGAAAAATGTTGTCATCATCATTATAATCATCACAGCTTCAAAACGTTGAAAGGAACCATTATCTTCCTATTAAAACTTTAGACAACTTCTTTAAATTTGGCAGAAATTGAAATTCCTATAACTCTTTGAATGCCATGTAAGGGGAAAATGCTGTCCTGACCAAAAAGGTCACTCAAAGAGGTAGCATTAATGCAGACATTGAGAAAGGTGAAATTATTTCTAAAGTCTCCCAGTAAAGCTGTACTCTGGGGTTTTCTGAACAGCGGTTTAAAATGCAATGCCAAGGAATGCATCAACTGATCACTTAAAATGATCCTATGCAGACGGTGGACGTCTCCTCAGCCTGTGTCCATGGTATGACCTTGTGTAACCTTGTTTTGCAGCTTGAATAGCAAGGAATAAAAAGACGTGTTCATTCTGTGCTGGCTGCGCAGGAATTTTATGAACTTTGCTAATTTTCATTCAGCGAACCGCCACAAGAGGGCATCTTTTTTCTTGGTTTCTTCAGTAAATGAAGAGCTTAATTATTTCACAAATTCTTTTGCATAATTCTTGAAAGATGAATCTTCTGTTATTTATTCCACCAAAAATATGTGTTCTCATGATTTACCAGAAGAAAAAGCAGCTACTAAGATAAAATCACTTCCAAAACCATTTGTTTTACATTTCACGGAGACTGCAAACTGGTTCCACAGATGAGCAAAGGGGACATTCACACTGATTTATTTTTCACAGGAGTCTGAAACATCTTTGGTAAATGAAGTAAGCAGCACTTTTCAGCATGTTTTCTTTTTACCAAGATTCATGTTTTCAGAATACATCAAAGCCCTATTCTGTAGTTCTAATGAATGCTTCAAAAATCGACGAGGATTTTCCTTCCATGAATGTGTTCCTCATTTTCTCTTTGTTGAGCTTCTTCTTGTGCAGAAAGTGGTTACCAGCAGAGAACCCGTGATGATCAGTGAGTATCTGGGAACAAGGTGAAGTGCAAGAATCATTCCACAAGAATTTAAAACACAAACTGGACTCTAATCTGCATCAGTGTGATCACAAGGGAATTTTTGTCAAACAGTGGCATCCTGGGATTAAAGCAGTGGAAAGTTTGAAAGATGATAATGCAATTAATGTGGAAAATTAGGTATAAAATCCCCTTTTGAAGGCCTTAAACAGCAGAAGTCACTGGCAGCTATGAAACAACCTGTCTTCAAATTCCCCCATCTATTTACTGGGAATATAAGACACATATAGACAAGTAGAGTCTGTGTATCTGTGTGTGCAGAGTTTATAAAAACAACATCAGCTTGGGACTGTAGTAAAAAACTGTTTTAAGAAACCTAGATAAAAAAGTGTAAAGCTAGCTCTTGGTCAACTTAAAAAGCCTTCTGTATTCAGATCCTGTCCTGTGTGCCCAGACCACCCACCTGACTTCTGTGTGAATGGAAGGTGAGTATGAATTTCTGCTGAAGTGGGTAACATGGTGGAAACTCCAATATATTTCTCTCGACTTCTTTGGTTCTGCTGTTATTTCATGGGAGCAACAATTGGGGTCTGTTCTGTAACTGAGTCGCCACCTGAAGACTTTCAATCTGAGCCCTTCACTAAGGGAAACACCATTTTTGAAAGAATCCCAGTGTGTCTTGACTGGAAGAGCCTGATGCTATCTGTGCCATGTGCTCAATGGCTCTCAGCCTGCGGGCAGAAAGGCTCTTCCTTGGGCAGCCACAGAAGGAAATATGTTGGAGAGAAGGGTTTGGTGTGGGAGTGGGTTGGTCCAGGAGAGAAATTCTCTCTTAGGAAGTGGTCTGCAGCATGCGAAAGCTGGACAGCCACGGATGTAGCACATTCCACGGACAAAACAAACAAATACAAAGGCAGATGTATCCCCAGCAGCTACGATTTTGCACGTGGGCTACTCTTAAATGTGCAGCAACCCCTAGCTCCAGGCCACTGCCCAGCTGTTTTCTCCTTATCAGTAAGTGTGGCTACACTGCATTTTTTTTTTTTTTTTTTTTTTTTTTATTCTCTTCTGCTCCCAGTCTCCCCAGCCAGTCAGTGACCTGCAGTTCAGCCCCAGTGGGAACGTATCACAAGGAACAACGTGAGTGGACCTGAGGCTGCTTTAGACATTATGACCTGGACCAGCACCTGTACAGGGTGATCACAATATCAGGTTGGGATGCCCCTGTGCAAACTCACAGGTGTGTGACCCGGCACCGCAGGTTCTGTGCCCCAGGGGAAACCACATGACCGAGCCCCGGGTCCCTCGGTGCTCGTTTTGAGCAAAACGGACATATTGCTGCCACTGTCCCCGGGTGCGGTGGGGGTTTGTGTGTGCTCTTGTGTGTTGTTTCTGTGTGCACTCCGCTACA
>NW_010105550.1:0-30511 GCF_000699245.1 Pterocles gutturalis | reverse complement strand
TCCCTGCTCATTGCAAGGGGGTTGGACTATATGACCCTTAAAGGTCCCTTCTAAACCAACTATTCTATGACTTTATGAAACACAGGAATACAAAGCAGAGTAGCAGTGTTGATTTACATTCTAATTCTCAGGGTAGCATCCCAGTCATCCACAAGACATGTATGCCTGGCTCTGTAATTCAAATAGCCCACTTTTACAAGCAGTCTTTCTCTCAGCTATAACCAATATTATTTATTTGTCCACTTACTATTTGTGGCTGTGGGTTTTAGTGCAAACCAAGTCTCAAATATACCACATCTTCTAAAATTAAAGGTTCAATAACTACACAAGGAAACTGTCAGGAGACAACTGTGCTTTTATTAGTCTTCTCTCACATAAGTCAGTGCAGTAAGTTGTATACTTGTGTCCAGAGACTGGCAGGTACTGACCAAATATTTGTATGTCAAAGACTTACAAAACTTTCCCTCTAGCAAGCATTTCCAGAAGGTAGTAAAAGATGTTTCTACCCTAAAACTATTTAGTTATTTTTACTAAAACATGAGTATCCTTTCCTATCCTATCCTCCACAAAATAATATCCCACTAAGAAAGATTTCAGCTTTTACTTCAAAAATGGGGAAGACTGATGGCTTGAATACAATGAACATGAACTAAGCTTTTTCCTTTTTTTCATCTGCTCACTCCAGCATAAATAGAGGGGACACAATTCTCCTGCAGTATCCACAATAGAGTCCACAAAATGACCATTTATATGAAATTCTTCATTTTATTCTCCCCACCCATTTTTTAAATTTAGAGTAAACCAGAACCACCAGTTCTGTCTCTCCCAATAGAATATCTTCTTTGAAAACATTTATCATATGCCTAACTCCTTTAAATGGAAAATCAGCAATCTTGCATGGATCAGTCAACTTTAATCTTCCTTGAGAAGTCTCCCATAAATTGTTACAGAAGTCTGTATCATAAATATTCCAGATTGTGGTTTAAGAGTAGAGTGAGAAGCTGTAGACAAGAGAGAATAAATCCCAGGACTCAGGAAGTGCTGTGTAAACTACAGCCAAGCTGAGTGCTATTCTACTTAAGGAATTAAAAGAACAAAGCTAGCAAAGCTTGTAAAGTACAACAAAGGTTGTACTTCTGCCAAACTTTTGGCATACATTCTTTGGTAACAGAAAAGGGAGGGCAAAACATACCATTTCGTGCAACTTCATTCACAACACCCTTTAACTACATTATTTATAATACTTAATACATGAAAAACACTTAGGGAAGGCTACTGCATACTTTTGAATAGGAGTACTTCTGAACACTGGGGAGACAGCCGAGACTAGATGCAAAACCTGGCTTTGTGTCCTTCAACTCTTTCCTATTATCTGCATAGAATAGAGACAGTTAAACAAAAAAAATATTTCATCCAGCCTCTGACAGAAATCAATGCAGACATTTCCAAAGGAGCAATATAAAATCTTATTACAGCAGCAGTTCCCAGAGTTACAGTACCTGGTGCATCAGTAATCTCTCAAAATCCAAATCTTCTACTTGTTTCCAGGTGGATCAAAAAAAGACCTACAATCCCAAACTCTGGACCATACTTTTTCACATTATAATGCCATGGGAAAGGCATAATAATGCATAAGTGAAAGGCTAATATAATGACCAAACCATCCCATACTTCAGAAAGCACTTAAGCATATCTAGATTTCTCATATATAAGGTCATCAACTCTAACAAGGGTTCTATAGCTTTCAATTCCAAGAAGAAAGTACTCAAGCATTTAATCAGTGATTTGTATGCTTTTGCATCCAGGTCGATTTGCAGGTGCACATTTATTTATTTGATTTATAAAACATAAATTGGTGCCTTAAACCTTGTCTCTGAGTACGCTAGCATAAATTCCATTTCACAGTAAAATTCAGTGCAAAAACTGTTCCTTTCAGTACACAGTAAAATACTCCAACAGAGAAAAAAGCCCCACAAGTCTGGAACTAACAGCAAGACCCTTGGTGTTTTAGAAAGGTCCCTGCAAGGAAAAGCAAATTTTGCTTCATGAATAAAGATTAACAAATTCTAGGTATAGACCCAACCGCACCTCTCACCTTAAAGTCAGAATGGCAGAGCTCTCCAATTGGATCTCAAAGCCAGCATTCCTGGGCTTTGCTACATCTTGTTTTCCTTGCAACTCAACAGTACAAATGGAGGAACTTGCTAGGCTTTCTGTGCAGTTTTTTTCCAATTTTCCTTTTATTTTCTTCCAAACAAGAAACAAAAGTGTAAGACCTCTCAGGTGAATTAGATAGAACATGCTGTGAAGACCCACGATGTAAACTGTGCAAACTGAGTAAACCATGTAAACCGAGTGGTTCAGCCTGATTTACTACCAGAGGATCTAACGCATTTATTTATCATCACAGAAAGGGGTGAAAAGTAAGGCAATAACATGTTCTTTCCTGTGGGCCAAAATGTGGACCACTGGTCTCAAAAAAGGATCCTTAGCCTGGAACAAGAGTTGCAGAATTTGCTGAGTCAAAACACTGACAGAGAAAACAGCAAGAGAAATAAGATGCTTATTTTTAAAATACTAAAAGTCAATTTCTCAAGGTACCTTTGTAAAGTCTCTTTAGTATTCTATACCTTGTCCTGCCACAGCCACTTAAACATCGTAAAGTACAGGACATAAACCGCCCTTATGGTATCAGTTCAGATACTGGAAATGTTATATAAAGCACTAATTAAGAATTTCCTTTTCTTCTCCTCAACGTGTGGGCATAATTTATGAAAAAAGAAAATCAACTAAAAGATTTTAAGTTTTTAAGTGTCAGTTTCGTCATACCTTAACTTACCTGTGAGCTCTTTGCAATGTTTTAACAAACCTCTCAAAATTCCTTAAAATGCATCCGCTGTTAATATATTTGACATTTACATTTTCAAACGTGCTTTCTGCGTATTTCAGTTAACCCATCACCATGTTATTTAGTTACTATTAGTATAGCATAAACCAATGTATCCAAAAGGGAAGTTCTAATATTAAAAATGCTGAACTCCTGCATTCAGAATCATGTTGTCTTTACTGGCAAAAGCAAAAGCTTTTACTTTGAATGAAAGTTACAGAATCACAGAATGTTAGAGATTGGAAGGGACCTCGAAAGATCATCTAGTCCAATCCCCCTGCTGGAGCAGGACACCTAGATCAGATCACACAGGAACGCATCCAGGCGGGCTTTGAATGTCTCCAGAGAAGGAGACTCCACAACCTCTCTGGGCAGCCTGTTCCAGTGCTCTGTCACCCTCACCGTGAAGAAGTTTTTCCTCATATTCAAGTGGAACCTCCTGTGTTCCAGCTTGAACCCATTGCCCCTTGTCCTATCACTGGATGTCACAGAGAAGAGCCTGGCTCCATCCTCCTGACACTCACCCTTCACGTATTTATAAACATTGATTAGGTCACCCCTCAGTCTCCTCTTTTCCAGGCTAAAGAGACCCAGCTCCCTCAGCCTTTCCTCATAAGGGAGATGCTCCATTCCCTTCATCATCTTTGTGGCTCTGCGCTGGACTCTCTCCAGCAGTTCTCTGTCCCTCTTGAACTGAGGGGCCCAGAACTGGACACAATATTCCAGATGCGGTCTCACCAGGGCCGAGTAAAGGGGGCACAAATACAAAAGGAATTTTAATCAGAGTTCTTGAATATTTACTAAAGAATGATCTGCTATATCCAAATTATAGGGTTAATTGGCTCCATCTGCACCAACTTTCTGAGAGTAATGGACATGCTACTGAAAGCATACCTAAGGTATATGTAAGGACTCACATAGAGTACAAGTTTGTGATGCCAGTATTTAGGGAAAAAAAATATGTTTTTGCCTCTAGATGGAAGAGGCTTGATAGCTGGAAATCATAAAGACAAAACACAACTTTTGGATGCATGTCCTGCAGAGTCAAATTTTTTTATCATATTTTTAAAAGATTGGTTTTTATTTACTCCCCGCCTACTATGCAAGTTAAACCTGGAAAAATAGCATACGTATAGTTTAAGCTTTTCCTTATCTCTCTCTTAGTCGTATCCTAACTCTGGACAGAATCAATCTCTTTGTGGTAACTCCAAAACACGGAAAGGTCACTTAAGTTACTGTTAAAAGCAAGTAACTTCAAGAGAGAAAGCATGAACTGGCAGCTGAAGCCAGCATGCAAGCAGTCTGTATTCCTCTCATCTGAATCTGTTCATTGCTGTCAGAACCAGACTGGAGAAGGCATCCTCTCTAGTTCTGTACATCAGCAGAAATACCTGTGTTCAGGTGTTCACTGTCTGTTCAGTTAGGCTTGTTCTGGTAATAAACTAGTCCTGGCCGCAGCTTACTTTTAATATAGCAAAACCAAAGGCACGACACATCTAAACCACTATCTTCCGCTTGGTGTATCGGTTCAGAAACACAAAGGAATTCAGCTACAGAGAGAAGTCTAACTATCTCAAAGGAGACCACACCTTACAGCTTCAATAAAAGCACTGAAGCTTCACTAAAACAACAACAACCCTCCCCCAGAAAAATCCAAATAACCCCAATCAGCTAACTTCACATGTTCATCATCAGAGATGGTCTGATTCTTCAAATGTTCTATAAATACAGAACACAGTTAAAAGAATGCACAAGCACACTTACAGATTAGGAAGGTTTTCTTAATCAAACATAAACATGTATAAATATATATGCATTTTTTTCTTTTCTAAATGTGTAAGTTAATGCCTAAATGTTGTCTTAAGCCATATGAAAACACACTTGCTACCCTCATACAAACAAGTCCAGCTTTCACAAACCAACAGCAAGAAAATATACATTAAAATTTTTGCTGACTCAGAATAGTCAACAATATAAAACAAAAGCCTGCTTTTTGAACTCTAAAAATTATTTTTAACTATATTTTAAAATGTCATTTTGATTTACAGTATAAATCTCAAAACACTCTGTAAGTACTGAAACAAATTTTGACTTTTTAATGTCTACTTGAACAGAAATAATTTGCAGACTTCAGTGTGAATCTATCTAAATAGCTTTAGTTGTCCTGAAACTGTACTTCTGCAAATAAACCATCTACTGAGAAACCTTCCAACTACCACATTCTAATGACTGCCATCCTAAATCTGCCTGTCTTAAAGGAATTAACACTCCTCATTCTACAGCTCACATAGCATTTAAGCAAAAATACTTTCCACACTGACATCTAGTGAAGTTTTACAGCAAGAGGAAAAAGCCTGTTTAATACTTTGCACTTACAGAAAGCTTTTCCTCTTCCAAATTACCTATATTTTAGATTATTAGACTTTGCAATGCATTTGTACATCATGTACTATTTTCTGATGAAATAAATTTTGCCACTATTTTTAATATATAACACGTTTACCTGGCAAAGACTCAGACATTCTGATGGATACATTAGAGAAAGTTATAATGATAAGATCTGGTGTAACTAAATTTAAAACATGACTAGCAAAACTACTGTTTTCCTATTACGCCAGATGAAAAATTTCAGTTCTGATTTCCCTATAAGTGTTCCAATCAGTTGGATCTTGTCACTTAATGTATTGTTTCAAGTGTAACATATCTATTTATAGCAAAGAAAAATATGAAAGAAATACATCATACTTCTGAGTATTTAAAATATTATAGCACTCAACAACAGCTATGCAAAAAGCAGATCCCTATGCCCTCTGGCTATTACTGTACTTAGAAGGGCTAAACATCCAACGTTAACAAAACAATTCTACTGAATTCAGTGGGAATTATGAATGAAAAAGACTGTAATTCATACATTGTAGATATTCATGACAAGTCATCTCTCTTCTCTATGCAGTATCCAGAAAGCTCATATGCCTACATTCTCTCTGTAATCAATGAAGAAAGAAAGGTTCCTCTAGGAATACATAAATTAGTCTCCTGCTCTGAATCATCCCAGAGCTTACACTTGGTAGGCTTTATGAACAGCATAAATAGCTTTCAGTGGTGCAGAAGTGGAAAGACTGTTAGGGAGAGCTTGTGAATTTCTTGATGCCATAGCTGCCCGTCTGCTTGTACAGGCGCAACATACAATCTCAGATACCTTCTACCCTCTTCAAGCTGTCCTCCAGGGAAGCAAGACACGATGCTGTACCAGCTACAACATTAATTTCAGCACTCATTAAGGTTCTAAAGGCAAAGTCTCATTTTTATGCCTCACCAAAAAAAGGCAGTTAAGCACTGCCTGACACAACATGCAGGAGGTTCAGTGCTGACTCCAGGGAAAATGTATCACCTACTGAATCCCAAGCAAACCTATAAATCCTTTCTGCAGTGACGGATATTTGAAGAGAGACAGATTATTCATTTTCCCCTCTCACTAGTGGTTGTGCTCCAGATACAAGTTTGGGCTCTGTTTTTTTCAGACTGCCACACAGCTGTAGTTTGCCACAGAACCAACTGACTTGAGTCTTTCTAGCCTCACAACAGAAAGAAGAAAGGGAAAGTCCATTTAGACAGATATCGCACTAAAAACAGAGACATTCCCGGGCAAAGGGTTTTCAACACTTTCTTGGTAAAAAATGTAGTGATCTCCACAGTAAGAATTGCAGAAAATCCTGATCTAGGGACTGGGACCCCAACACTTCTGTTTGAGCTTCAATCTGCTGACACCATGGCTATTGGCTTCACAAGATGAGGCTGGAAAGCTGGATGTCTTCTGGTGCTTGAGGGAGCTGAGGGGAAAAACAGATGGATATTAAATTGCTTTGGCTAAAAGCTGGCTGAAGTTAAATTACACACTTGTAATCACTTCAATTGCAAGGTAAAAATACTAGTAATTGATTGTGGCAATGTGACAGGATTTAAAGCAACCAAACAGAATTCTTGATAGTATATAAAATGTAAAAAATCTGAAATCTATCAACATTTTATGTGCTGAAATTAGTTCCACTTGCAATGGCAACAGAATGAGTTTCTCCAGTTAATAACCTTCTCTTCATCTGAATCTAATCTTGACAACAGAAGCACCATCAAGAATTATGAAATGGAAAAATGGCTTCTGTTCAAAACAAGGAACTTATAATACTTGCACTCTATTTTGTATTTCATCACAGAGAAGCTCAATAATCTGAGGTAAAGCTGTCAGATGTCCAGGTTTCTCCAGACACAGCCCTTTTTTTCCACACAGAAATTCTGTCCAGGCAAAAAGAAAGACAAATCTGGCCATTTGCCTGGAATTTACAGATGCTGGTCAGCATAGTCAGGTGATAGCTCTAATGTGGCTGCTTGATGCTTGGAAATCCTGGACAACGTGTATTCACTGGGACCTTCGTGCATCTGCACAAGGAATTATCTTGTGTGCAGAACATACCTAGCATGCTCCCTTTATGGAGTACTTCCAAGTAGGACATGCCAGATAGGATCCAAATTCTGCCCTGAATTTCCTGAACAGAAGTATGAGAGCCCTCACATGAAGGGACTCACTCTAAGGCAACCTTCTAAGTGCATCCACAACTTGCACACACATATGAGAAAGCTGGAACAATGCACAGGCTCACCAAGGTATTTACTAGCTGAAGACAGGTAAATAGCAATGGGCATAGAACATGTTGGTACACACATCTGAAGATTCAGAACTAGATTTACAGGGACCTAGCACCTGGTTGTGCAGCAAAATCCACAGCCTGAATTAGACTTCTGGAATTAAAAATTATTTTTAAAGTACAAGAAGATTTAGATCCTTAGAAAGCAGATACACACTGGGCAGCACTTAGAGCAGCAGTAACCAGAGACAGAGAAGAGGAAAGGTTGAAGAGTTTGTCTTCATCCTGCATCTCTTTAAGTAATAGACAACTTATCCTGAGATTCAACAAGATACCTCCTTCCAGTTAGGATTCATAGTCTTTAGCCATCTCAGAGTGAGGTGGATCAGGTTTTGTTCATTTGTTTTAAAGAAAAAGAACAAATCCCTAATTTCAGAGAAAGAGCAATGCCCTGACAGAAGGGGGCCCAGCTTCGAATACTCATTTGATAAAAATACATCAATTCTAAATGGCCTAAGTATTAAAAACCAGGTTTCCCCTACTTCACATATATAATCTAACCACTAGGTCACAATCACATTTTCTCCCTCATTCTTCCAATTTCTTAACGATTACATACAGAGATGAGTTTTAAAAAGGAAAGCTGATAATGCCTGCAGCTCCAGGCAGGAGCTACAAATTTACAGTTACTGCATATTTCCCAGAGGAAAGAGATGTGCCTTGAAACTCTCCTCGACATCCTGTGTGCCTGCCCTCTGGCTGAACCAGCAGGTCACAGGAAGCAGCATCCCTACTTCTAGAGCCATTTTGTATGAAGCCTCAAGAGTTGTACTCAACAGCTCGCTTAGTGGCCCTCACATTGCAGCTGGCACAGACTGAGAAACACCTGTTTAACACAGCCTAAAAGATTTTCTATATATTTAATAGATGCCAAGCTCTGCAGCACCATGAAAACTATGGTACTAAAGAACTTGGCCAAAAGCAGAGTTTTAGGCATGTAAAGGATCTTCAGTCCAAAAGCAATACGCATCCAGGAAGCCGCAGAATGGAAGTTTTAAGAATCAAAACTTTAGATCTAGACAGATAGTGAGCCCCTGAAACTTTAAGTTAATTTTTCCAGTCTTTATAAAAGGCACAAAAGCTCTCTGCCTCTCAGAGACATGCCATTTTTGAATCAATGATGTTTATTAACGTATCCTTACACAAAGGATATAGCGTGATGTTCCAGCATGGATGTCAGAAAAACTCTTCAATTTCTACAGTAGCAGTAACCACTGCATACATGGAAACTGACAGGTAAGTGCTTTTTTTTTTTTTTTTTTGTAAAAACAAATCACTAAAAAAGCTTGACAAGGATTCAGTGAAATACTTTACCATGGAAACCCTGATTATGATGATGATGATTATTATTATTATTATTTAGGGTCTCTGGCCAAACTCAGTATCATTAACAAAACATTTTCGTATTTATTGGCAAAAAATTACGCTGTCACAATACTACAACATTGAAACTAAAGATTCATTTAAAAATCAGATATTTTAAACATAAAAATTAGTACAGCTCTAATTCTTTATCAGTGAATACACATATTACCAAAATAATCTCTGCATTACTATTATTAACATCATCATATCCAGTTTTAATGAGTCTGTCCCAACTATTAACAACCATATTGTGATTTTGAGAGCCCACAGGTGTTTCAGGGTATTAAAAGAAACTTTTGGTACTGACAGGTCTCCTGGTTTCATCAGAACAGGCTAGAAAGCCTTGGTCTCATTTGTTTCAATTTGATACAAGATGGTACGAAAGGGCAAGTATGGGCAATACCTTATTTTGAGGTTGTCCTACAGTTCTTTAAGCTGTTTGTGGTGACAATAAGCAGTGGGTCTAGGTGGATCCAATCACTGGAAACCATTCAAAAGCACAGACACAGTGTCAGCCTCAGAATGGGGCAACACCAATCTTACTGAACCCCAGACTGACTCTGTATTTGCCTTTTACACAAAAAAAAATGGTGGTTAATATGCTAAATTGAAAAGATGTTTGAAAAATGAAAACATACATCTCTGTCTGGTACCACAGCAAATTCAGTAGGCAACTCTTCAGAGACATAGTGGGGAAGTCACCTGAGCTCAAGCAAAATGGATTAATTTCTGCTTTAATCAGTGCAGAAACATGAACCCAACACTAGCAGCTGAACCTCAAAATATTCAAGAATAGCACAGATAAAGAGCTCATTTCAAAACAATTGATCTGAACTGAACTGAAACAAGGGGGGAAAGCGACATCTGAACATCTAGTACTACCACAACACAGAGTATGAAAAGCTCTGCTACCTTTCCACTTCCATGCTGTATTGCAGGACTGAAATTACTACCTTGGATGATTCTGATCCATAGTCAAAAGATGTAACAAACTCCAAATTCCCCCTGCCAACAGAAACAAAGATACTATATGGGCACCTGCTTAGCCATCAAGCAGAAGCCAGGCTGCCTCACTTAACATCCAATTCTAAAACCCCCCACGAAGCAGGCCATGCCTGAAAGCAAGGTCTGCTTTAATTTACTTTTTTAATTACATAAAGACAAATGACTGACAAAGATTTTTTTTTCCTATAAGCAATCATAAATGTATGCCTCTCACATTCTCTAAAGCACCAAGCAACATTTTAGTGCATTATTTTCTTAATTTTTTAAGGACCTAGGGCCAAGCTCATTAATGAATTTAGTCTTTGGAAAATCAACTAAATCTACTTATACAAGGAAATTAGCCAAAGTTTGTCTTCATTAGACTTGAGACTCAGGCCAACCTGACCTGCGTAAGGAAAAAAAATAAAACAATAATCACCAACATCAATCCCTTGCCACACTGCTTGTGTAATTAGCTTACTGAAACCAATTAAACACATTAAGATACATTTATAAATAAATAAATGCTAAAATGCTAGATGAGAAGACTTAATTATTCTTCCAAATTTGGTGACACACTAAAATGATCTCACGTTCCCTTGCTGCCAACCTTAAAAAGGGCACCTTTCCCATCCAAAGAATTACACCAGACACCAACTAAGGATATTTTGATTTGATTTTGTTCACACTCATATCAAACAGGATCTTTTTAATACAGCCTCCTATGAAATAATGGAGGAAACTCTCCACAATCACAAAATACCTCAGACACAAACAACGGATTAAATAAGAATTCCTCTACTTTCAAGGCATCTGCTAGTTAGCCAATGAAGCTCCAGGGAAAGAATATTTAGGGCAGGCTTCATCTCACCTGATTTTACCCATCTAAACTTTTGACTTGTAGTCTCTATTGTGGCTCCTCCTACAGCCAGATAAATAGAGATGGGCATTTCTTGAGAAAATAAATCCCACTTAAAGTGGGATACATGTCAAAAAACTAACTCATCTCCACCTGAAGTTAAGCAGAGGTTTATCTCACCTATCATTCACTGGTCAAATTAAATATAAATATACTCATACACTAAGGATGGCACTCATCTCACTGAAATGTGGCAATAATAAAGTGTTGAGCTCATTCTCTCTACTTTTCCACCCACCAAAAGAGAACAACATCTTTCTCAAGTACCTATTTTAAAATTGAATGAAGCATATTATGGGGGCATTTCTCTCTCAAACCATCTCTAGGGGCTGCCTGGACAGCTGTCTCAGACGAGGCATTTCACTTAAGACAAATGGAAGCATGAGCAAGATGAATCCCTGACTTAGTGCACACCACCACAAACACACATTTAGATTTAGCTGAGCAGATACTGAGTGTTTAAATTTAACTTCCCTAACTCTAATAATACAAATAGCCTGTTTGGAGTATCTTTAGTACTAATTGTGTTAAATTGACCTTAGCATTGGTAGGGGGTTTTGGCACATCAGGCAGTCTAGAGGATGAGCCTAAATCCATTTGGAACAAAACCAAGCAGAAAGCCTGCAGAACACACAAGATAACTGAGTGCAGGGAACAACCTGGGCTAGCAGCAATAGCGTTAAGTCCATTAGTTATCATCAGAACAAACTACACCAACATGGACTTTGCCAGCCCAGTCCAATCACAATGAACTTGGCCTATCCAGATTACTCCTTGAAATGGTGAAGTCAGTCAAGTTTTGGTCAGACTTAAGATCTCCAGGAACACTGAGGTGTAATATGATTTCAAGCACAGATGCTTATCCATTAAAAACTGCAATAAACACACCTTGCAATTTTCAGTCAACTAACAATCTGGGGAAAGAAAGTGAAAAACCTACCTTCACATCCTGCTATCCATGCTTACATACTGTTTGCTGTCTCAGTTAAATTCCTTATATCTTTGATAGCTTTTCAAATAGAGCAAATATTGTTTTCTAACATAGATGCAGGTCCTAAATAAGATAAACAAGACAGCTTGCAGTAAAGCAGCTCTATCTAGCACCAGTAGCTCTCAATATGTTTAATCACAGGGACAATCTGCTATACAACTACTGTAAAAAATAGCATTATTTGTGTAATTTTAAATACTACCCACATATTCAGAGGTTTAGGTGATTTCATTTTAAAATCTTCACCTCATATGAAATACATTATTTAAAGAAAGGAAATGATGTGACAGATGATGTGACTAACTTTACAATAAGCTGTTAAATTACATTTAATTCTGCAATGTGTATTTAAAAAAAAAGAAAAAAAGAAAAAACAAAACCAAACCAAAACAAAAAACAACAGAACAAACCAAAATAACAAAGCAAACTTCTAACCAAGCACAGAAGTCCTATCGAGGTGGAGTTCATAGGCAGGTAAAATAGAAGCACTAAGCAACAGATCATTTCAGTTGTAATACTTCAGGGCATGCCTATGTGTGCAACTCCTGTAGAGATACCCAAGCTAGTTTATTTAACAACAGCAATAAAAATGTGCCAGCCAGCACCACAGTACAGTCTTGTCCAGTCACCCACCAATTTATTCCCCTTTTTGGATGGATGTTGCAACCTCATTTAACCACTGTGCTGCTGCTGTTGTCACCATCTCAACAGTTTGAAACAAACTGCAGCACGTCTGTGAATCAGAGTAACGTTTCAACTGCAACCCAAAAGCATTCTAACAGGCAGATACCACTTAGTTCTCAACTATCCGCTTATAATAACGAGAAAATGATGAACCAATTTCCTGGACCTTTATGAGGCAAATGCCAGTTATGTTCTACCCTGATATAAAGACCTCATGGAAACGCGTCACTTCTCTGCCCCTATTTCCTCCTAAATTATTTCACCCTGACCCAAAACTCTTGAATTAATAGATCTCATCTGAGGAAGTATTTTTTTAAAATACTGACTTGAATTTAAGCAATTCCTTCAATTGGAATTAATGAACTTTCCTGTTCCCTAGCTAAAGCAGAGCAGCATTAATTATAGGCAGAGAGGAGACCCTTGGTAGAGGAGGGAACTGAAGGAAGAACCTGAACCAGATGGAAGTAAAATTTCCCATGAGGTCAGTGGAAGTTATCTACATCACATGCTGCTGTGGGTGCCCTGACATTAGTTCGTGAGCTTCAAGACACAATGTTAAAGGCCAACATCATAAAACTAAGTATAACCAACCCAACAGTCAACATGCTTAAATCACCATCAAGCCCAATTATGATAACAGCTGTAAACCAGTAAAATGTCAGTGTCATAAGTCATCGTATTAGCTTTCTTTTCTCTTCCACTCCTCATTCCTTTATTTTTCAAAGGACAGTAAAACTTCCAGGATAATTCTCTATGCACTATATGTGTTCTTCTTCCCAGCTCTAAGGTCTAGGATTATAAAAATGAAAGCTGAGATCCTCACAGTTATATCATTTCATGAGGCAGGACTTCAAGTTGTGAAGTAAATGCAGTAAATGAGAACTGACAATGCAACTAACACGTTGCAAGTGTCTATAAGCAATGTCTCATGGGTAATTACATGCCAGTCCAGTGGTCAGAAAGGTCAGCTAAGGAGCTCAAAACACTGCCATTCCCTTTACAGAAATTTTAAAGGCAATCTACTCAGTCTGCATAAAGAAAACTTCATGCTCCTAGCACACTTCCTAATGAGTATGCTTCACACCACCACTATCCCTCCTTCTAGAATCTTTCTGGGTTTACAGTTTTATTGCTCACAGAGAATGGCATTCTGAAAGAACAGGCCAGGTATTTTCATTTTCACTTGGAGTTTAACTCCTGGAGTGCCACACAATGGTTATATATATTTTAATTCACAGCAGCTGATTCAAGGCTAAAACTCATGCAGGAGAAAAGATTGAACTTCTGTCACTTTGACTCTTCACTGGCTCTTACTTTCTGCCCCAGTAAGACAGAAAACATTATTATTCTCATTTCTTAGCATTCTACTTTTGGAGTGCACTCACTTTGCACAAGACAAAGGAAAAGTAAACAGCGTCTACACAGTTTGTAAACACTAAAGAGGTCAGTGTAGTAACACTGTAGTACATAATCCACAGCAGGAACTATTTGCAGACTTCAAAGACTAATTGATGCTTTGTTTCCTGAGAAAATGACCTAGAGATTCTAGCTTTCCTAGAAGAGCTTCTGCTGCATGTAACCTCAGGAATTTGCTCAGTCCTATCCCTTCCCCATACTCTGAGAACCTGCCTTGCAATAATACTTCTTCAATAAATCAGCTTTGGAGCTTACAAAGTCTATTTTGTTGGTCTAAAGGGTCTGCTGATGGGCTGAAAGCCTGTATTTTCCCAAGTAGTTAATATGTTGCTTCTCTCCAACGCCCTACAGTAACTATCAGCCAATAGTACAGACCATTCTGCATGTCCAAGATTCTTATATTCAAAATCAGAGCTAAACCAGCAAGTCTCTACCATGCCTTAAACGTAAATAATTTATTACCATATACTTGAAAGGAAACATTTTCTGTATATTCAATAGAAGTCACATTTTCTGTAAAAAAGCCTCCTTAAATAAGCATCTCTATTCAATTACATACACAAGAAGTAAGACAAAGAAACAGCCTAGTTTTCCATTGGAGAATAAAGGTGTTTGGAACGATGCCTATACATATCTACTCATTTCTTCTCCATTAATTCCGCATGATTTTCCCATAAGTATACCTGGTTTTCTATAACTAATTATAATTTGCATAAATTCTTCCTAGAAAAGAAACAATGACCTAACCTAATGATTTCTCCACTAATGGACATTTTGGCAACAATAGATAATGGAGAAATCCCTGATTAGTTTCAGGAGAATTCTGACTAGCATAAACAGGCATTTACATCAATAAGAGTCTCAGCGTAAGTTCCCTTTGAACGCAGAACACGCAGTGTGCTGAGGGAATATGACTGCTTTAGGTATCCTGAGTAAATTAAGGTGCACCCAAAATGGTTTTTTTGCTTTCGCAAGAGATGGACATATACAAAGCCCTGATATCCAAAGATACTATTTTTAAGGGATAAAACATCTGTTCTTGAGATGCCAATAGCCCCTCTCCAACAGCAGCTCTAGGTGCTGTCTCTCTATCCTACACATGGGCTGAACCTTAGCCCAAGATCCATGCCATGGTCCAAATGAATAAGAGGACAGAATTCCTTTTGCAGTATACTCTGTGGCAGCCCCTTCCCAGTCCCACTCTAGCTACGGCTCTAGGCTCTGTCTCTCTCCCAGCCCTAAGCCTAGCCCCAGCCCAATGGGGTTCACTACCAAACTATACTCCCCCAAAAGTCAAAACCACCATTTCCTCTTTAATTCCTTTATCCAGGAACGTTCTTCAAAAGCCAGCTGGACATTAATAACATAGGCATTATCACTCAATGCAGCTTTTGCTCATTAAGCCACAAGAATACAAAGAGAAAGTGGCAGTTAACCCCTTAATCACTCAAACACAGACACTAGTTCTAGTATAATGCTTCCTTCAAAATATTACTCAGAACTTGCCTACTAACGTGGTTTCCTTCTCTGCACAAAGAGAATGGTTCCACTGAAAAAGGAAAAGGACAAATCCTTTTGAAGGGAAGGGATCATAGTTTAGCACTGGAAATGTAGGAGAGATATACTACAAAAGGATCCTCTATGTCCTGTCTATCTAGAAGTTGAACTAGCAAGAAAACAAGTTCAGGGCTCACGCTTATGAAAGGGGCCATACTATAGTTTCCACATCCTTAAAACATGATCAAAAAAGACTGGCACTCAGGTATTACAAATCCTAGCCTCCTTTTGGATGGGTTGCTTAACCTTTTGCAATCTCCACTTTTTTAGCAATAAAATGGAAATAATAATCCTGCGTTTTCTGACACTAAAGCTGTGAAGCTTAATTAATTTAAATTATGTGAAAATCTTTCAAGCTCTTTGCATGAAAAGTGTTATTTAATTAAACATTGTTATTATTCCAAAGGAGCAACTGTAACAAAAAAATCATATTTATTTTATTGCCTATTGCAACTTGCATATAACTGCCCAGCCTCCCAAAAGGAGTGTTTCTCTCTGTTTTGATCAGGACTTACGCTAGTCAAAGTGTGTTATATGAGAAAAGCATGTTCTGCTCCAACGCAAAAACATTTTAACCAGTGACAAGTTAAACAGATGTTATGACCATCACGATTTATAATAGCATTTTTTAATTACTTAGATTAATGTTCTTTTCCTGAGTTTCAGGCACATTTTAAACTAGGTTTGTTTCTCTTTATCAGTCAAAATACATTCTAATCTCTTTTGCCATCTTATATAATGAATGAGAATGGTTCTTAACTCTATTCTTATGGACATAAGAGACAGAAACTAATGGAAAACATTGCTTTGATTTGTCTGCCTACAAACAAGCCCAAAGTTGGTGCTGCTAGTTCTCAGCCATTGTTCTTTATTTAAATTTCATCTATTCCTAAATAAAATCATAACAAAAACACAAAAGAGATGCTGTAGCCTTAAGTACTACAGGTTAGAGCAGAATCCAGATGTCCTCTTTTAACTTTTAGAGCTTAAGAACTCCAGGGTGTAGTAGCTTCCCCTCAGAGCTTTCATGTACTACTGTCTAAGTCGATGATGCTTCACTTGATTATAAATGCTGGGACAAGGAGCCTCACAGATCTGAACGAGCACAACTATTACCATTTTTTTAACCTGTGCTGTGGTCACAGCGCAGATCATGGAGGCCAAATGTAATTCACTGAGTACAAATCTGACCAAAAAACTGACAGAAACACAACAGGCAAATTCTTGCCCCTTCTGTGATCCCCATCTGGCTGGAGAAAAGCTTAAAGGCTCCAACTGGTTCTAAAAGCCCACATCTGATAGAAAATAACCACCCAGAAGACAGCACTGGAGAAAAGATTTGTAAGATTACTCTCCCCTATCTATGGGCTATGTCAAATATTGGACTGAGCAGGAGTGGGACACACGGTGCTTCAAAGGCTGCAGCTAAGTATGTAACACAAAGAACAACGAGGAATGATTAAAGTAATTTAGATGGCCCACACCAAGTGTCTAAGACAAAACAAAGGGGTCTCCAAACTCTCAGTAGCTCAGGATCTCAAAGATTTGACCACAGTAGAAAGCCACAGTGTCCAGAGTCTTACACAAAAACATTTTATATAAAGTGCCACATACTCTTTAAAAAAGCTTCATGCCATCGTCAAGACAGCAGCACTGAGACCAGAAAGCCTCTCTGCATCGCAAAGGGAGACTTGCATACTACAAAGTTAGGGAAAGCAAACCAATACTATTTTCTGCTGAACTGACATGCTTCTTTCAGATCATTTCATATACAATTTGGAACTAGTGTTACACTTGGAGGTGTAAGTAGCACTAGTAGGGAAGCTATTTCCCTCATTCAGGTTTCCAGTTCATTTAAGAAAGGCTTCTTCCATATAGTACATTCTGAAATACTGAGTAAAGACTAGCTTCTGTTTCTTTCACAGAGCTTAAAAAACAGGATGTAGCGCAATGTTAAAGGTATTGCTTATCTCAGTCAATGCAAAGACAAGCCCTGAAAACCATCTAAAATTATATACTCAATGGAAGTATTGCTTGAAAACAGAATACCAGTTTCCTTAGTTTAAATCAGATACACCTCCTTCTAGGTGTGCCATGCTTCTTTCTCAGGATTCAGAATTGCCACTTATAATGAACCAAAGGAACTAAATTTTTCTATTCTTTATGTTGATCTGTTTCAAAGACAGTAAAAGGATTCATCATCATGTCAGATAACATTTATTGTTACCTACACTATGCATCGCCTAAGAGCCTCAGCTGTAGCCCAAGGCCCCGTGGTGAAAGGAAAATTCCCAATACCAGTATTTTTCTTGTCCTAGCAGTCCTTTAGAGGGGAGTACACACACAAAATGAAATTACAAGTAAAGAAAACAATTTCAACTACCTTGCCGTGCAGTTTATGGACATCATATCTTATTTGAGCAAATTCACGGAGTCCAAAAGATCCCCCAACAAGATACAGCTGAAAAACAACAAAATGAAAACAGACACGTTAGGACTATTATGAAAAAGAACACTTTGCATACTTACAAAGAACACTTTGCATACTGACTGAATTCATTTACCAAGGGACTGTACTATTCCTCCAACAGTAACACCAGGAACTGAGGAAAATAATCAATTGGAAGACAAGTATAGGAAAAGAGGGAGTGCATGTAAAATCAGAGCTGCCTTCTACTCTCTGGGTCTGGATTTCACAAAATTTCCTCCTTCATACAAAGACAGCTGCTTCATGTCTTGGTTTATTTTCTAGGGACTTCCTCTCCTCTTACCCCTTCTTTCCCTCCTCACACGGCTTCTTGACATAAGTGCAGCAAAGGAACCTTTACTTCACCACAACAGGATTTATTCTCATAATTTTCAAACTCGGTGAGGAGGTAACAACGCCACACTGATTTACTCTGATGTATGTGGGCAAGAGATCTAATTAAGCTTCTGAACAGACCAGCTGATTGGAGCTGTAGTTCAATGATACATTATCAGGTAAGCTAAGATACCATATTCAGCACACCTGCACTTTTATTATTGCCTCCTTAGTTGTCTTGCAATTCCCTCCACACCTCTGAAGCTTATGAACAAGAATAATAATAATGAGGGAGGAACACCTTCATATCTGCATAAAGAAAAAATCATTCTTTTTTATGACAGAGGGATATAATAAAACTCTCTATGTATTTTACCTCTAAGAATGGACAGACCAACCAAAAGATCAAGTACTGTTAACAAACACCATTAAGGACTTGAAAATTAGCTTAGAAATCTAGCTGCTCTGTGGAAGAATCAGGCCTCTTGCTCCTGCTCTGAGCTGACAGATGCCGTCTGCTGTACTGTGTTAAGGCAGATGCACAGGAGGCCAAAAGGCTTTACATCTAGAGATGTACAGCTAAGCAAGGTGGAAGCATGAGGAAGCTCTAACGACCTGAGTGGAAATAAACAAAACAAAACCAAACCCCCAAAACCCCAACACCATCCTATTTTTACCACATCACATACATCACATTGCTGTTACAGCCCTTCATCAGAGGCTGTTGTTGCACTGATGGCTGTTTTCTACACAATGCTGGCCGACTTCTTGCTGTATATTAGGTTTGCAGCAATGGCCTGTGTCCAATAATTGTTATAATGATGCTGCACAGTTAGACAAAATGTATGTTCTTTCCAAAAAGGATGCTATCCGAAGTTCAGGTCACTGAGGCCACAAAGCCATAGTCACTCAATATAATAATAATTTAAAAAAAATAAAAATTTTAAAAAGCCTGCTGCAGTTCTTCTTTCTAAAAATTGCAAGACTACATGATTTCCCATCAAGCAAGTAAAACTACTCACAACCATGTGAACACACTCCCCACACACACACTCAGATGCTGGTATGTCACAGACTGGTACCCAGAAACTAACATGCTCTGTTCACAGAACAGTGAACCCTTCACCAACGGCCAGGAGTTAAAGGCTCCACAGTCGCTGGCTTGGCCCTTTCAACAAGCCTAAGAATCCAGATGATAACTAGGAACAAACAGACCAAAATTTTGTGATACGAACATTCAGCTGCTAGGCCCCAGAACTCTGATTTCAGAAGCCAATCAGAAAATCATGTGGTAGCAAGTTAACCTTCAGCAACTATAAATCTGACCTATGAAAAATTGGATGGCACCATACTTGTATCATAACTGTTCAAGGAATTAATGATGCTCTTGAAAATATTGAATCATCGAAATACACAATAAAGTTATTCATATAAAGGGGAGAAAAAAGTCTTCCTTGTGTCCGTATTTCGGTAAGAAAGAATAACAGGAAAACGAAAATAAAGTATTCAAAATGGTTAAAAAGAACCTGAACATTACTCAAGATTTATTCAATCAAAGCAGAAGATTTGTCAGCTGAAGATAGATAACACATAATGCTGAAAGTCTCAAAGATCAGACTATAATTGAATTTTAATATGGTTGACACCCCAGCATAAAGTTTTGTTAACTGATCTTGATCTCCTAACAAGTATTGTGTTAATTAACGGCCAACGAGTTAACAAACTTTGAGTCCTAATGAACAGAAATCAGAAGTGCGATAGACAAGTTTATGGCTGTTACAAACCACACCTTATTCCCTTTGGGTATATTAGTATGTTGTCAAAAATGTAGCTACGGCAGGGCAAAAACATTTGCACTAGAAATGGTTCAGAACACAGGCTGTTAAACGAGGCAGGAAACAGCAATTACTTGTGACATCAATTAAAAATCAGTTTGTCCAACAACAAATTTGCATGAAGCATATACCACGATGAGATGCAATGTGAACAACTGGAAGACCTTTAACTGGCTTGTTCCTTATAACCCAGCTATTATTTAACATAATGAAAAGATACACTATGGCTTACAGAGCCATGCTCCAAGCTAAAAAATAAATATTACATTCTTGAGCTTTGATCATTTAAAACTATGTCACGTCCGTGGTAACTAAGGGAAATCAAGCAGAAGGTTGTTGCATGAAATCATGTGCTACCCATTTAGTCTCATCACATCCTATCACTTGTTTGACAGTAACCAGCTATTACACAGGGCATCTTATATTTGCAGCTACACACATGATAAAGAAATTGATACACACATACACCTCTCAGTTCCTTTAGAGAGGTTTTGGCCTGAGACTGTAATTTTACTCAGATCACCTTTTATACTACTAAAGGGAAAAAAACCCGCTTAGTTTCTGATGTACTTTTGCTCTTCATAAAGCATAAGCAGTATGAAGCTTATGGCAAGTTGGAACGTTTTGTTTATCAGGCATTACCAGTATAGTTGCCGTTACACTTCCAATACCGCAATGGTTGATTTATCTTACGATGAAACATCAGTTAGGCTATATCAGAGTCAAAGCACACTGATGCTATAAGAAATTACAAATGTCACTGAAGTATTACACAGTAATGTAATGGAAGATTACGATTAAGATTAAATAATATTCAAATGCACAGAACACACACAAAAATATAAATAATATCATTACAATTTTACTTAACCCACGTTCTAAAGAACCAAACGTGATGTCTAAGACTTCACTGCAAAACCAGACCAGAGTCAGTCACATTCGGCACTTATTTAACCAATCCACAGTACGTCATACAGTTAGCTGACAGCCCTGAGTATGGATTACCTTGATCTACACAAGCCAGAGCAGCAATGGACAGCTATTCAGTCAATTCGATTTTTGAAAACTGTGTTCAAAAGCCAATAAAATAAGGTATAAATGAGTTTATGCAACTATAATAGCACTAAAGGTAATAAAGGACTTGGTGACCGACTGAGTGCACTGAGGGGAAATACTAGTCTTGGTTTAAGTGTTTCCTTTCTCTTTTTCCATTAGGAGGCAAGATGTTCTCACTACCTTCATTTCAGTTAACTGCATTTAAAGGGAAGAACACATGTACAAACAACAATGAAGCAAGTCAAAATAATTGTAAGTGGGATAAGAACCAAATTAAAAACTCCAGCAACATTACCAGCTTGTTGGCTGTTGCATATTCTGTATATCTCACACACATTTCTAGTTTCCCAAATTGTAAAATACAGATAATCTCTACGTTCCTTGCAAAACACTCTTCAGTTAAAAAAGCACTACAATGGATGAATTTGCTCAATGCAAGCAAATGGAAAAAGCAAAGTCCAGTATGTTCCATCCACTAGTCCAGACATAAAAGAGACAGTAGAAGCTATTCAGGATGCCATATAATGAAACAGTTAGACTGGCAACATTCTAATGAAGTCAGGCTCAAGTTCACTCTCCATTTAACTGAAAGGGGAAAAGTAATTTCAGATATAATGAAAATGAAGATATATTTTTCTTCATTCCAGTTTTAGAATTATACAGATCCTTAACTTACATCATAAAATGTTAAGGCATTGGCATCTGAAGAGTACTCAAACCAGAAAGTTTAAATATACCCGCATGCTTTCGTTGTGAGGGAACTATTAGTTTTGTATGCTTCAGAACGTAAAGCAAAAGAATGTTACTATGCAGTGAACATCATCCGTCTAGTTACTTGAACGCATTCAGCAGACTGATGAAAGGACAGTAACTTCTCACTTTTTCCTTTACACCTGAGGTTTCCCTTAAGAAGGCAAAAATCATAAAACATACCAGTTAGCCAGCACTTAACACCAAAGCAAACAGCTTAACAGCACTGCTAGCACAACCCCCCGTTAAAGATCTCACATTGGATTATTCCTTTATGTTTCAGTGAGTACACAAAAAACCCCCTACAATGCTGTAATGCAATTATGCATGCATGGAAGACTTGCATGTTGCAAAACAAAATGAAAGATAGGATGTGACATAAGAGCACCATCTGTCACATACACTCAGCAACCTCAATAAATGTTTTATGTAAAAAAATGACACAAAATTCTCTTTAATAACATTCTTTTAAAAATTCTATTTGTTCACTTCTCCATTGGGAAGTATGTTATGCAATCAGTTATGGATGGCATCAGACTAATCCCTTGAACTGCATCTTAGGATGGGAAATGCTAGTATTTGTCAAAAAACTGCAGTGAGATGTTCACTGAGGATGCATAAGTGCAGAAGAACTTGAGACTTACAGCAGATCCCTACTTTTTTAGTTTCCTGCATAATCTAAAGCAGCCATCTTCAGTTCCTCAGGTTAACAAAATAACAAGAAACTCCTTCTCTAGCAGTACCAGAAATTTGCTGTATTACAGGCATCCCTGTTGTTAGAGAAAGCCATTCCTGTCAAAGTACCAGTTGTGAAAGCCAGATTACAAAATCACATCTGTTATAAATCCCTAAATCAACCAAATCACAGTATTTAGTGTTGGCAACACAGATTACGCAGTGGTGGAAGATGTTGTGATACATATCACTGCAGAAGGAACACGATAATTTTCTAACCTCTTCTTCAAGGCTGCTGCTGCAAAACCCTCCAGCTAGTCATCACAAGCTTCAAAACTAGAACAGCCACATGAAGGTTTTTATTTTAGTTTGCAGTGATCATGGTAAAAGGTTTTTGGGGTTTCCTTTTTAAAGAACTCTCATATGTGCAGTGCAGGACTGGTGAAAGATGGCAATCTAACAGCCCAGAAGACTGAAGTCTCTTATTTGTTCCCTAAATAAAGCAGCAGGGCACACTGCCAGTCCCAGAAAAGGCCCAGGCAAGTCCTCTGAACCTGAAGCGCCCTCCTCTGCCAGCTCTAACTCTCAAGAGTTTATTTCCCTCAGCCATTCCAGCACTTGGCTGGAGAGAAAAACAGTGCAGTCTTTGCAGACACCTACTAAATCCTCTGCACACCCTCGATGGGAGCAGAAGAGGGTCTACCTTTTCTTCCTGTCTGCAACAAATTGAAATAATTTTTAATTTAGATCAGAGGCTTCCTTTGGGGGAAAACAAAAACCAAACCTATGCATCCCTTAGTAGTCATTTCATTCAAAAGCATGACAAAGTAAGAGAATGCACTGACTTAACATGTATACTAGAATTCACAAATTGCAGAAGGACTGAGCTGCATTCCATTCAAAAACGGATGAAATATGCCAGTAGATGACTGCATAGGTACCACGCTGGCAACCCAGGACAGCAGCTGGTATAAACTGGAACCATTTCTAACTGAGCAATAAAGCAGAAGAGTGTTGTTTTCAGAGTATGTAGAACTCTGTGCAGAGTACTAACCTTGACCCAAGGTACCAGGTTAATTGGCTCAGTACAGACTATGTTCAAAACAATTATTTTAAAGATTGCAAATATGAATGGCTACAGGTCAAAGTACAACAAAAACTGTCCATACCCTTTCAATGCTACTATTCTATGTCTTAGGAAGAAAACAAAACCTTTGTTTATTAAAATGTCCATTCCTTAACAGGTGGGAAAGCACAGAAAAGATATTTAATAGAAACCAATCTAAGAACAATTCAGAAGAGACAGAAACTCATATGTTCCTCAGCGTGAGCATTAGCAAAAAGGGCGTTTTCAGCCACAGCATTGTCATTTTGCACTACACACATTGCTTGGGCTGGTCAGACGACAGGGGAATTTAAATCAGCAGCTGCAGCTGTTTGAAAACCCAGTCTGCCATGGTGGCCAAGCTGCAGTTTCTGAACACCATCTTCTCTTTCTTCATAAGCTTCTAAAAACCAAAATTTTCGTTATTAAAATTATCACTACCATTACTCGCAGGTTCAAATCTAGCCAAGATATACTACAATGAGAAACTCTTTACATCTCATGGTAACCCAGTGTTCTTGTGATGTGTTAGGCCCAGCTCAAAATAGCAATAAACTGACACCTGTGTTAAAGAACAAAAAGAAACCACTAGTAGTCAAGTAATACTTCCCTACTGACAGTGCTGGACAGGGGAGGAAGATGAAACATACTACTGAGTAAATATTAATCTTACATGTTTACCTTCATCACCCCTCAGAGAAGGTGGAGAGTTATGAGCAGGACTAAACACACAAAATTAAAACAGGCAAGTCTGCACTTATGTTCCTGCTCTGAGGCTCAACACAGAACCTCAGTTCCCGAATGCCAAATTAGTCCGTTCTAACAGCATTAAACAATGCAAATCCACTCTTTATGTTTAAAAATTAAACAGAAGGGAAATCTAGAGTACTAAAGACTGCCTATTTGTTTGTCTAACATTTATCTGTAAAATAGTACTCAAAGATTAAAAATAGAAAGAAAAGTTTAAGGTGTTGATTCAAAAGATGAGCTCAGAAATTTTAAGGCCTGACAGTCAACTGAAAGACGGAAGTCAGCTAATTCAGACTGCGCAAACTCAAGTCCACAGGAGCCCATTCAGCTTGAACATGGTGGCTTCCACTCCAGCACAAACAGTTCCAGGGGGTGGTTTTGTCTAGAACAGCTCCACTCTCCACTGTGGATTCAAACACACACAGACAAACAGGAGATGCAAACCAGAAGCGCAGCAGAAGTCAAAGACCTATCTCATCACAAGCTTAGAGACCTAATATTTATTATAAAAGTCATTGAAGCATAAAAGCGACAATCTGTGATTCACTGATTGGGGCAACCATTTAAAAATTCTAAAAACAGTTTTGTGTTTATTGCTTTTCTAGGCTACAAATGTAATACTTGTGGACTTTCACAGGCAATCACAATTTATCTACAAATATTAGAAGTCAGAATTCTCTTCTCACGGGTAAATGTTAACTGCTATTCATCTCTCAAAAGCATATTAACATTTAAATCAACTGTTCTGCATGTCAAATTTTATTGTAAAGTGACATGAAGTAATAGATATTAATAAAAGCCCTGCAATTCAATATTATGAATTGTTCAAGATGACAACTGCGTTAACAATAACACTCATATAAAACTGAAAAATGCTGATTGCAGTAATCCTTTTTCACACAATATCAGAAGACAATGTAATAAGAGTTTCTACACATAGACACTGATGGCAACAATAGATCTCAGAAACATGATTTTACTCCCGAGAAGAATTTTCCACATTTCTCAGTGTTCATGTCATCTTTTATGGCCAGATTCTCCAGAATCTGTAGGAAAAATTGTGCCTTGAATTCAGCATACCCCAGGACTCTGAATTCAGCAGCTTTTTATGAAATGAATTAGGAATGTTGTATTTAAAGAAACATTTGGAAACTCAGTTATTTAGATGTATTTAAATAATAAAAAGTTTCCCTACCCATAAACGCTGTAAAACTTTCACTTTCAGTGGCTCACAGCACAACAAAATACCATTTCACAATATTTGCTAAACATTTCTGAGCATCAGTCATAGCTTACAGATGACCCTGACTTCACCAGTGAAAAAGCTCATCCACAGACTTACAAGTTCATGTCCTGATGACTGTGAAAGGTTTTTTGTTTTGTTTTGTTTATCAAGAAGACTGAGAGACAACTGGTTCATTAGCAGGGGCCTGAAATGCCACTGACCTTCTCTAATGGTGCGTGGGAGCACTGACCACACTGCTGCAGCATTAGGGACTCTTTCTAATCTGACCTTTTTCCTTGTCTTGTACATGACAGGCACTCTCAGCCTCTCTTGACAAAGTGTTTATCAAACAACTTGCACTGTTCAAGGCAGCAACGTAGATGGCAACGTAGTACAGTCTCTGTGTGTGAACACTGACGGAAATAGATTTTAGAAACATGTTTATCCACAGAAAAATCTTCCACAGATTCAAGCTAACCCCATCTTCTCTTTTGGCAACACTATACACAGCATAATAAACACCAAAGACAAGATCCTGAAGGAGATGCACAAGGAACGTACCTGTAAAAGCATGGTCATCACAGGATAAGGGGTTCGGAAAAAAAAAACCCCACAACAGAAAAATTAACAAATGTTGAAATCCACAGCTATAAATATGGAGACTGCTGCCAACATGTCACAAGTTTGAAACGTGCAACACTACATATGTGATGCAATATACTAATTTTAGGTGTGCGATAAAAATCACCAAATGAGCCACAAACTGTATTTTCTGTCTGCCAAGTGGCCACTACAGATCCCCAGAATTTAATTTTTTCCCTTGTAACACACAGACAGAACTGGAACTGCATCTGTATGTTCTTTTTGGAAATTAGGGAGTATGAAAGATCCTTGTCTAGAATCAGACAGAGACAGAACCACAAACGCAACTTTTCCAAACTAGTGTGAGTATATCAAATCATTGTTTTTAACATGTGTTTTGAAGCTGTTACTGCTTTGCAATTTCAAAATACAAACATGTTACCTCCGTTATCTAGATTCACCATTTATACTTGTCTGAAAAAATTACTTCCAGCAACCTTCAAACATTCTAACTGCACTTACACATCCAGTATCTCATAAGAAAGATAGGACAATGGATCCACCAGCTGCAATAGCAATAAGCCTTGTCCTCTCAAGATCTTGAAGAAGCATCACAGCTGGAATAGGACACGGATAGACACATGCTTCTTGGTCAGGTAGAGCTGATTGTAGAATACAAAGCAGCAGTGACTGAAGCTGCTCCTCTATAGCAGAACCAAGTATCCTGAAGACTTGCAAGTTAAGCTTCACACGCTAAGGAAAGAGTTGCCATTATCATGATAGGAAACGGAGATGTCAATATAGCTGACAAAGGTGTTTAAGTTACGACAGAGGTAGCTCCATCATAACAGCAAATTTTACAGATGCACCTGTAAGCTCACTGGAGCTCATCCCAACATTACACAGATGTTGCCATCTTTACCAATGCTTCAGACTGCTCACCCTGCAGCACTCAAGCTGCGAAGAAATTCATTCCATCCCAGGTTACATCACTCCCTCCTGCACACTTACTGTTCTATGTCAGTTACAGATATCTTATCTGTGAAGTTTACAGAGTTAAAGAAAACATTCACAAATCAAGGTTTCCTGCAGGTTTAATTCCTACCCCCTACAGTCTTGTTGGTGCTCACACAGAAACACTCTTATCTTCTGAGAAAGTATGACTGAAAACTGTGATTTACACATCTTGCGCTGAAAGCTGTTGTCAGTTTGAGGTTTTAAAGATCAACCAAGAAAACTCCTTCTGCACTGAAATATTTTAACAGCCCCAAGCCCAAAAGAACAAAGAAAAAAAGGAACAAGATAATTTACACTAAAAATAAATATTTTTAATGCATATTTGTGCGTGTGTATGTATAACAAGACACACATCTGTCTCTGAATTATGATCTCTTTAACCTTGCAGCCTTTCCAGAGAGTGGCATAGGGATTTCTCATTCAAATATGCGGTGTAAGAAGAGAAGATATGAAAACCACTTGATTTTTTAATAAAAGAAGCAAATACAGTACTGATGAAAAGTCCAGCACCTGTCTAGTGAAAAAATGACATACAGGATGAAAGAATCTATCAGAAACCTTTGGATTCAATATTATATTCAAATTCAGCAGAATTTCAAGGATTACAAAGGTCTGCTCCTCCCAATTCTGTGCATAGATTCAGTGCCTCTTCTGCTGTAATTGATCTCTTAGCACAATTCTGTCGAGCTTCAGAGACTCTTTCAGAGTTCAACACACGGCTGGGGATCTGGCAAGAATGGTATGAATTTTTCTTTTTCTTACTCCTTGGGAAACCTTTGGGCAGCAACACAGAAACATTCTGAAGTATTCACAGGGGAGAATAATTTTAAGGCAGGGAGACATGAAACCCTGGCAAGAAATGTAATAGGCTATTTCTGTATATAATATTGTCTCTGGAGGAAAGATCTCTTGCAGTAACAGAAATGGAATGAAATTAGGCAGTACAAAGTTAAAGAACCGGTCTCAAAAATTTCTGCTATGACCTATAGCAAATCATGCAAAAACACAAGGAGGGCCAAAAGAACAACCATAGGTCTACCTTGGCCTGGGAAGCTGAAGTCCTACCTCCAGCACTGAAGCAGAACTGAGAAAATCTACAGTACTGCTGTCAGATGGTTGTTTAACCGCTTCTTAAAAACCTTAAGTAGGCATCACGAGCGTTCTATCCTGACAAACAGGAATATTTTCCTACCATTTGATCAAAAGCTTATTTATTTTGGTACTTCCTTCCCAAGCTATGAAAAGCAATCACCACCCTCCATATACGATGTGCAGAACTTCTCAGGCTTTTCTGAAATAAACTAAGTCAATTCCTTCAAACACCCCTTAATGGTGGAGTATCTGCTTTATCTTCTACATTGGTCTCCTCTAGACTTTAGTTTGCCTTCATCATCTCTACAATGGCACAAAGCTGCAAAATTATTCCAGCTGAGGCCTCTGAGTAGACTGGAAGAGTCCTGTTCCATGTTTTATTTTACTTTTTACAGGTTTCTGTGTCTTATAATTACATTTTTTCACACTATTACAGCCCACATTCTTTCTGCAGAACCCACCTCATCTAAGATACCTTCTCAATTTAGAACTAAATAACTAAATACTGTAATATTTTTCCAATCCTCTGAAAAAACAAATTATAAGAAGTGTATCTTTGCCATACTTTCTCTGAAGTGCAATTCTCCCAGAGAAGGCAATATAGAAAGCTTTATCAAAGTCAAGATCTTGCATATAAATTGCATCTTCTCACCTACTATATCAGTCAAACTATGAACTATCAAATCTGATACATTTATTGTTGAAAAGCTATGGTGATTTTTTTTCCCCCACCAGGTCACCACCCCTAAGTATCTATAATTTAATTAAGTAATACTTTCCCCAAACTTTTTACGGAGTTAAAATTGAGGTTGAGAGTACTAAACTGGCTGAGTTCCTCTCATTTTGAAAGGTAAATACTAAATCTCAGAACAAGAAACCTTAATAATCACATAAACAATAGGACTGTGACTTAAAAATATATCCAACCTTAAACACCTATGAAAAGTGTTATTATACTGAAGAATAATGTCAGAACACTCAAAAAATGACATGAAAAATGAGAAAGCAAAATAATTTCAGCCTAAGCATGCAAGGAGCAAAGTTCTGGACAGCCTGCCAGGTATACATGCATGCAGCACGCTATCTAAACAGCTGTAACACTATGCTTGATCACTTGATAAAAGGTGTTATAAGAAGAGCGTGTCTGCAATAGCAGGGAGTGGAGCTGCTGATGCAAATGATCCATACAGTTGTGGTATTACCACACTAGTTCGTTGGCTTGTTTGGGTTTTCAAAATCCATTTTCACTTCTTACAAATGTCCTCATCAATATTCTGAGAAAAGAGACTTCAATGTATTCAATAGCATCAATATTTCCAGCCAAAGTCCTTACTCTAGAACTTCTGTCATGTGACTTAGTTATATCACTTTAAAATAAATGGCCTTACTCTAACTAGTGTCACTGTCTTTGGAACACACTCATTTTTCTGAGGCATGCTGCTGAAGTTTTGAGGAGGAAGACACTAATTTCTCTTGTATAAAAATACTAGAATTATCGTTTGCCCTACTCTTCACACACCTTGAAAATTTCTTACTTTTCCCTAATAAATTGCAAATATGGAAGATGAGACATGAATTGCATAAACAGAATCTTGGAACCACACTGTCCCGGCTGCTGCTTTTGTCTTCCTTCCTGAGCTTTTATGTATAAGTGCCTCCGAGCTGTTTAACTTTTTCCTCTAATGTGCACAGGTACTTAGAACAGGCAAGTGCAATTTATCATGCAGTCTGTCCCATAACTTTGTTTTATTCCTTTGACTTTATTGATCTTTTCTAATTCCAACTATTCTAAACAGCTATGCCTCTCACTTAACTCATTTTTTTCCAATTTATTTATATATACAAACTATCAGACCAACGCTGCTGTTGTGGTTTAAAAGCCAGAAAAAAAGCTAAAATAAATTAAACAAACCTATAAGTAGCGTTTTAAATAAAAAAAATACTTAGATGCATTTCCCTCACCTTTTAGCTAGGAGTATCTTTAACCGGACGCTTTCCAACCCTCTCCCGCACCTCCCAAGGCCACCACAGCACCTGCGGGCAGCGCCAGGCCCACGGCTCACGCCCTCCCGTCCCCTCCTCTCCGGGCACAGAGACACACGCACCCTCCTCCGGCTA
>NW_010105549.1:0-9888 GCF_000699245.1 Pterocles gutturalis | reverse complement strand
CGGGGGAGCGTGGGGCCACCCCGGGCGGCTGTACTGCTGGGGAGAGAGGAGTGGGGGAAAGGGGAGGGAAGTGGAAGGAAGGAAGGAAGGAGAAAAAAAGGAAAAGGAAAAGGAAAAGGAAAAGGAAAAGGAAAAGGAAAAGAAATGAGGAAGGAAGGAGGAAAAGGAGGAAAGGGAAAAAGGAAGGAGGAAAAGGAACAGGAAGGAAGGAAGAAGGAAAAGGAGGAAAAGGAGGATGGAAGGGAGGAGGAAGAAGAGAAGAGAAGGATGGAAGGATGAAGGAAAAGAAGGATGGAAGGATG
Organism: Pterocles gutturalis; assembly: GCF_000699245.1. Classification (NCBI taxonomy): domain Eukaryota; kingdom Metazoa; phylum Chordata; class Aves; order Pterocliformes; family Pteroclidae; genus Pterocles; species Pterocles gutturalis. The sequence goes on along the minus strand of NW_010105549.1, from coordinate 9,586 downwards.
GAGGGAAGGAAGGAAGGAAGGAAGGAGGGAAGGAATTGTTTCTTTCTCTTCATTTGGTTTCCCTTTTTTTTTTAGTTAATGAAACAAAAATACTTCTTCCCAAGGTATATTTGAGAAAATCCTAGGAACTCTCCCAAGTTCAGATTATTTTTGTACTCCTCAAGATACTTGTTAGTTGAGAGAATAAAAGATTACCTAGAAATGGGCAAACTCTGCTCTTTCCAACACCCCATTGGAGGCTGGTGAGCACAGTGTGAGCAGCCACACCAGCTTTGAGCAGGAGGGCTTAGACCTAATAAAAAAAAAGTTAAGACACCTTGAGCACACACTCCTGACAGAGGGAGAAGTGTCTCTTCCCTTCAAGGAGGAAGGCAAACCCCATCCCACACGTCCAGGTCACCACAACCCCCTCTTTATCTCCACAAATGTCCCCCACCTGATCACTTGCAGTGTTACTTTAGTCCTGTCCGGGTCTTTTTTTTGAGGGAGGGGGATATTTTCCTCCACCTCCCCAAGGCAAGCTAAGCTCAGTAAATAAATGGGGCACACATGGTGAGGGGCCACGACAGGGGTGACCCGGCCATGGGGGAGCGGAGCCCAGTGCTCCCCCCAGCTACTACCCCCACAGGACACTTTGTCCCTCTAATCCCACCCCCCCCACCCCCCCTCCCCAGAAAACCACAGGTGGAGAGGTGGGGAAAAGATTTGGGTGCAGATTCCCTTCTTTTGAAGCCTGTGGGTGCCATTGTCACCCCACACCTGAGCGGAGGGGGCTGCCCAACCCCTGTCATTGCGGGGGGGAAGACACACACGGTGCAAGGGCTGATCTTTTCCCAACTGCCAGGAGATAACTCCACTGCAAGATATCCATCTTCTGAGAGATCTCCCCCCTGTTCGACCCCTTCTCCCCCCCTCCCCACTCCCATGCAGACAAACCCACCACCACCCCACCAGCGAGCTCGGAGCCCAACTTGGCTTCAAACAACAACAAAGCCACGAAAATTGATTTTGTTTGGAGGAAAGTTTAGAAGAAACCTGGCTTGCCAGATGCACATTTACTGGTCAGTTCCATCTGTTAGCTTCGTTTACAGCCCCTAAAAAAGAAATCATATAGACCGTTTGTGCTTTTAACTCCCTCCAATCCAATTAATAAAGCGAGTCAAACTGCAAAGCACTTATTAATTGCTCCCAAAGAAATTCTTTCAGGAAAGTTAATTGGAAGCTTTCTGGTTTTCCAACCAGTGCCCTAAGCTGATGGTCAGAGCAGACAGACTTTGCATTGAGTTTCATTCTGTCTGGGCACATTGTATAACCCCCTGCTTAAAGTTTGCTTCTGCTCCTAGGCTGCAGAAAGAGGGTTTTTAAAAATTTTATTTTATTTTTTTTTTTCAAGGGGTCTGAAAAAAATCTGACTGGGCTACTGGAAGGGGTGGGGATGTGACGGGAAAAAAACCCAAGAAAATAAAAGCTCCCTTTTTGCAGTCATTTCGGTTTCCCTCGTAGTTCAGTGAAGTGTGCGAAGCAGCTGGTGCTGCTGCAGGGACAGAGTCTGGGCTCGATGTCTGGCTGCTGTACGAGAGCAGCTCCCTGGCCTCGCAGAGCTCTCTCACCTCTTGTGTGATTTGCAAACATTTCTCAGCATCTAGAAGCCTGAAATGACAACATTTCTTTTTTCCTTCCTGCCTTAGCTCCTGTGTTTTGCTGGTTGCCCAATATTTGTTTATTTTATTTTCTAATTAAAAACCATCTCTTCTGCTGAGAGTCATCAAAGCTTGATCTTTACTCAACCTAAACTTCTGAGGTCTTTTCCTGGAGTTACTTGTGTGCAAATAAAACCAGAGAGCAGTTCAAGCCACCACAGGCAGCTGGGGTCAGCAGTGCCAGGACATTCCTGGAGCAGGGTCCATTCTCTGTGATTTCCTTTTCTGTGAAGGACCCAAAGAGAAGTCCCCCTCTAGCAACCTGCAAAGCTTCTTTACTAAATATCCTTTTCCATCTTCTTTGTCTTCTGCGATTCCTGAAGTTTGGGGGCTGTGAGCTTTGCAGACACTCAACTGGCCTGAAACAAAAGCAGAGCATCACTGGGTCCTACCCATTGTTTGCAGATCTACTGGTGTTGATCCTTTGTCTTGTGCCCCCCCAGAAAATATTTTCCTCCTTCTTCCACTCCTTGGTCTGTTGAAATCCTTCCTCTTGTCTGGCAGAGGGGCTGAACCTGGACATGGGTTCCGTCTGTGCTGAGTATCACCATCCCATCTCTCTCTACTGAACTTTATATACAGGGAAAACCCTTGGAGGGGCCCAGAGCTCTGGGGGTTGGAGGGAGGAAGCTGGTAGTACCCCCCTACATGCACACACAGACACCCACCTTCATTTTCAGGAAAACTTGTCTGTGGGCCCCCCATTCCACTCATCCAAACAGAGAGAGACAACCCCTGTCTGGGAAATAAATAAACCCTATGCACCCTTAGGGGGAAATAAAAAGAGACCATAGTGAGAAATTTTGTGGTGTGGTGTTTTCTTTTATTTCCACTTCTTTGGTTTCCCTTTAAAAATCATTATTTTGAGAGTGCAAGTTACATTATATTGCTTTTTCCCTTCCAAGGAGGGGAAAAAAAGAGAGAGGAAGATTTGACTCTAGAGTTCACAGACTGTAGCTGTGGGCAATGAGCGTGGGGAGCTTTCACAGAATCACAGAATCACAGAATGGTTTGGGTTGGAATGGACCTTAAAGATCATCGAGTTCCAAACCGCTGCCGAGGGCAGGGACACCTCCCACTAGATCAGGTTGCTCAAAGCCTCACCCTTTGGAGGGGGGTTTGAAATCCCCTTTGGAGTTGGGGTTTCTTCAAGCTGCAAGACCAGAGATGTCCTGCAAAAAGCTGCCCATTCCCCTTTCTTCTGAACATAGCTAGTGTCTCTGATGTTCACCACCGTGTTTCCTCCTCCTTGCAAATTTGTATTCTGCCTCACCACAACAGCTGAAAGGCAACATGATGGGACAGAGAAAACGCATTTGCAAGCAATTAAAATACAGTGAATATATTAGTCAAAATTAAAGGGGATAACTGGCGTCTCCAGTCATTTCTTTGATGGCAGCAAGACTTGCTGCTTGCTGAGGCTTTCATGGAGACTCAAGGGCAGCTATATTTCAACCCAGGTGCTTGGCATCACTCAGAGTAAATGCAAAAAGGAGACATGAGACAGCTTCAAAGGTGTAAATACTGATCAACAAACCAGACTGATGCTCATTGGGAGTGAAAGCCATTCATACTGGTGTGTGCAAGGACCAGGAGGGCAGAGTTTGTGGTCACGACATTGCAACGTGACTTTCCAGATGTTTTGTAAGGGTGATCCATTGACTGCCTGTCAATGAGAGACCCTCTTGCCCTCCTTTTTCTGGTTCACCTCCCCCTGTCCTCCAGAATCGTAGACTGGTTAGGGTTGGAAGGGACATTAAAGGTCACCTAGTTCCAACCCCCCTGCCATCTTCCTTAGTCTCTTTCTTCCCTGTTGGTCACTGCCTATTGCTGGCCAAATGGGGCTGTGAGCCTCTCAGCCCCTGTCCCTGCCCTGTTATTTCTTGCAACAAGTGTCTTGGTGATGTGACTTCCCTGTTTTCTCCTTCGAGCACTTTGTCCCACAACCACACGTTTGCTTCTTACATGGAACTGCTCCTCATCCACTCAAATGATCTCGCATCCATCTCATTTCTCCCCCTTCTGACTATTTCCCCACAGCTCCCAGAGCTACTGAGTGCCCCATCCAATCTGTCTTTGCTCTCCATCCAGAACCCAAGAAAACAGCTTCTCTTGGCTTAGGCTTGTAGAGATGTGGAGATCCTGCTGGGGAAGCTGCCTGGGGTCCCTCCTGACGTGTCTCCTAGAGTTGCACTTCTCCACCTGGTCCTCCTTGATGATAGCCTCTGGTGTATCTTGGTTGTTCACACACTCCTGCTTTAAGGCATTTATTTCTTTGCCATTGTTGTGTTTTCAAGCTGTCTATCCACCCTTTCTCTCTCCTTTAGGCACCTGCATTGAGAAAAACAGGCTGCCTCCACTCTTCCCCTTTGGGGATTTCTCCCCTTCCAATCTCCACACAGCACTGAGGTTTTGCCAGTGCCTTTTACTGCCATGTTCCTAATTTCTTTCAGCATCTCCATCGCATCCCTTAGGGGGGTAACATGACAACTGTCTGTGGCAGCTCTCTTCTCTCCAGTTCTGCAAATACAGAGGCAATTAAAAACTCCACTCCCTCCTTCAGTTCCCTCTTGAAAGCTACTTCTTCTGTCAATTGTTCCTACCATCTCTTAGAGACCAGTTTTATTTTCCATTGACCTCTTCTGTACTTGAAGAACATCCTATTACTTTATTTATCTTGCTCTCTTGTGCAGTTCTTTCATTCCTCAACATGGCTCCTCTCACGTATTTTACACTTCCTTCCCTTCACTAGGTAACCCTCACAGACCTCTCTTCTCTTTAGCTGATCTATCTCACTCATAGAGGTCACCTTTTTTACCCTTAAATCCTTTTCTGATTTGGTGGCTATCTGAAGGTATTTGATGCTGTGGGCAACAGAATTACGATAATTTTGGAGAATCCTTTCATAATCTCTCTCTTTTTCCTGTCTATTTAACGATTCGTCAAATTTCTTGTATTCTGTGTGTTTTGCTCTTCTGAAAGGTAGTGTTTGGTTATAATCACACACCTAACCAGACTCTAATTACTCTGTATGGAAGGGCCTTGTCTTCCTTCACATCAGTAGCTCATTAGTCACTTCTTCTTTGCTTGTAAGCAATTGATGTTTTTTAAATTTTGGGAAAGGAAGCAGTCATAGATATCTCAGTAATGTTTTGTACCCTCAAATTTATATCAAGGAAGAAGCCAGGAATTCTCCCTTACAGAATCTTAATCTATGATAACATTTTTTTTTTTTTTTCAAATTGTGATAACGTATTTTCTTCTGACCATACTTTCTAACTTTTTCATCTAGGATTTCTCTAGCAATATTGCGCTTCAAGTTATTTCCACTATTTTTGCCACACTGGGAAACTGTTAATAGAATCATAGAATCACAGAATGGTTTGGGTTGGAAGGGAACTTCAAGATCATCGAGTTCCAACCCCCCTGCCATGGGCAGGGACACCTCCCACTAGCCCAGGTTGCTCAAAGCCTCATCCAGCCTGGCCTTGAACCCCTCCAGGGATGGGGCATCTACCTAACCATCTCTGCTCATGAAATGAGATGAGGTTAACAATTCATTGGTGGAGCAGAATGAGACTTGATTCTGGAAAACCACATGATGGTGAAAATTCTTAAAATGGGATACGAAAATTAGCAGTAGTCCCAGTTCAAATCCTTGCTCCACTTCTTGTGATATGGAGATTTGAACTTAGCCCTTCTAGAGCTAATAATTTGTGGAAAATTTTACATGTATCAACAGGGACATTCCTCAGGATCAGAATGGAACAACGGAAAAATTTAGAGTTAGGAAAACTGTTCAGTGATGTTCCTACTTGTGTCTATAAACTGTGAAGTCAATACTTTAGTTAAAATAGTCTGGTTTCAACAAAAAAATTAAGATACTTTCACTGGGTTCTTTTTTTTTTTTTTTTTTTTTTTTTAAACTAGCTACCAAAGAAAAGCTATGAAGCCTACTTCTAGAAAAAGTACTTTAGGAAGCTGTATGGGGTATTCCCGCTCGTTGATGTAGCATAACATCCATATTGGGACAAGGCAATGGGAAAAATCTATATGTGGCAGGGATTGTGTATCAGGCCATCAAAGTTCAGTGGGAATGGTCATTACAACCTTATATCTTGCTGCTCAGAAGAAAACACTGAACTCTAAATCTTAGAGTTCACTAGTGCATCTAATTAAATGGTTCTTTTTTTTTTGGTCTTGCCAGTCTTAACCCACAGGACAATTTTAAACCAAACTCTCCTACGTCTAACTAGTAAAACTTGGCCTTTAGATATTCTCCTGATCACAAAGTGGCTAAGATGACATTACCTACATTATTTTCTGGGTTCCTTTCTATATATGAAGCAAAATCTTATCATTAAACTTCTCTCTGGTAGTGGAGAATGAAAACATCTGTAGACTGTGATGTATTAAAGATGTACCTTATATTAGAATCATCCATAATTAATGCAGACATTCCAATAAATAATACAGTGTCAGGTTCTTTGGATTATTGAGTGTACTCCACTGTGTTCATATACTTATGCATTAGCAGTAATAGTGAGCAAGTTTCCTTACCTAATTAAACACCGAGCTCTACTATATGTTTAAATAACATTAAGGTTGTGTCACAAACTTAAAAGAGTAAATTCAAAGATAAGGCTGACATCGACATCTTTGTCATCAGCGCATGAGTCAAGTATTAATGGCTTCTTCAATTTTTTCCTTACCTGTGTGTCTTCAAGGATATACATTTTTGTGGATTTTTTTACCCCTTATGCTTAATTTGTATCCTTAACACTTTAAAATTAGGTGCAATAGTATTAATATTTTAAAGAGATTCTTTCCTCAAGAGCTCGGAATTGCTCTGAATAGCTCAAATAAATCTGTATTTAGGTTAAGTAATATATAATTTTCACTGAACACATATATTTGTTAACGTACTTGAAGATGGGACTTGTATTGACCCAAGAATCCTGGGTAGGTGCGAAGAAACCACTATATATTCTTTATTGCTTCAGTATTCAGGCATTTGCTATTAAAATGCATAAGATGTATCCCCAAAACTGAAACCAGCTACTTCAGAGACATAAGATTCCACCAAGGGAATAGGTATTTATGCTTTAAAAACATATTTTAATTTCCCAATTGATCATAATAGCTCATGCATAAAATAAAGAGATTTTGGGATTTCTGTTACTTTAAAATTAAGCATTAAAGTTAATTTAGCAGAAGAAGATTTAAAAAAAAAAAAATTTTATTTCTTTCCAGAAATAAGAGCTCATTTGCAGGATTTGATTCTGGAATGATATCTCTGCTAGAAGAGACATCATTCACAACCTGACAATAGCTACTAGAGGATTGCTAATGAATGTGTTGATAGAGCTCACTGTGAGCTCCATTCTGCATCCTTGACTCATGTCAGTAATCCCTGTATCAGGCAGTTGTCTCTTTGACCTCTGTGGGCCTGAGCACACTAGTGAAGGTGGAGGGGTCAGGCGGTAAAAGACTAGTACTCTCTTGCATGAGGGACGTGATCCAAAGATCATCCGAAGTCAGTGGAATTCTTTCCCTGGAATTCAAAGAGCTGTGGAAAATGTCCTAAACAAGTATTTGAATTTGTATTTTACCTAAAATATAAGAAGAATAAAAGGAAAAATAAAAAAGGAATAGTGTTCATCTAGAAAATGTCTTTAAAAAAGAACTTAAAATGTTAGTTCCATAGTCTGAAAGCTGGAAAACATTTGTTATATTTTTGAGAACCATGAGAAAAAAATACTTTTCCTTCCTTCCTTCCTTCCTTCCTTCCTTCCTTCCTTCCTTCCTTCCTTTTTCCCCTCCCTCCTTCCTTCCTTACTTCCTTCCTGTACAGTAATACCATTACAGAACTGTATGTACATGTACTAGCGCTGTGGACAGCCTAATTATTCAGTTTCTAAACTGTGACTTCAAGTGTGATTTTCAGCAGTAATTTCCCTCCATTCAAGTTGTCTGGCTGTTCTGAAATGATTATTTGCAGACCAGTGAATGAAACATGGACAATCAAAGATTTTTCATTGTACAATAAAATGACTGCAATTGAAGTACGATGTTTTCAGTAGTTTAAAGACAATGGGCAATAGCTTACTGACCCTGTTCAGCAAAGTGCTCAATTGACACAAATGCTTAACTTTATTCCTGAGTGTAGAGCTAAAAAAAAAGGCAAGGAAGTGCATTTAGCACCAGTAAGCAATGTTAATTTGGGATGAAAACAAAAGCTGGCATTCAGGTTAGCAAAGACCAGGATATAGTATTGGTTCATATGTTTTAGGGGCAAGGGACATGTGCCATGTATTAAATGATGGCCTAATGAATATATTATTTATCATAAAAAGACTCCACATTACTGTTTCTAACAACATCCAGTATATTTTTCCATTTTTTAAAATGAAACAAACCTGTGACAACAATAAATAGACCCTGTCTCTTCCTCTCTATAAACAGGTATCGCATATATACACATCATGCAGATGTATCATGCACTTATATGTATACATGATAAAGATTTTGCAATAATTTGCACAGGTATTTTATATCTGAATTTTAGACAAATCAACACAGTTATGTTAATGTAACTGATTCACCTCCCATTTGCATCATCTGAACCTCTGGTCTACAATTTTGAAATATAGAAACACACTCCTTACGTGCTTGAGATTCCTCAGCATATCAATGGGAAGTCCCAAGACTGTGAGCAATCTCATCTGCCAGCATATGTGCAAATGCAGAGTGTAGACTTTGCACCCACACTCATATTCCCCTAAATTAGCATTTTGGTTATTGTGCAGGTAAAGTATAGGAAGAGGATGTATTTTCCTCATCTGGAACTATGAAAGTTCACTTTCCATGTAACCTTAACCCTGACCCTAAATTTGCAACCCTTAAAGATTAGCTTAAACAGAAGATCAATTTTGTTTATAGTGATGAGCATTGATTTTTCTCCCTGCAGTGCGTGACACTGGCCTGGCTATTAATAAAGGAGAAAATATTATTCCCTGTGGGTAGGAAATTCTAGAACATAAAAAGGTGCTATATATCACAGAGTCATAGAAAGGGTTGTGCTGGAAGGGACTTTTAAAGGTCGTCTGCTCCAACCCCCCCTGCAATGAGCAGGGACATCTTCAACTGGATCAGGTTGCTGAAAGCCCCATCCTACCTGACCTTGAATGTTTCCAGTGATGTGACATCTACCACCTCTCTGGGCAACCTGTGCCAGTGTTTCATCACCCTCATAGTAAAAAATTTATTCCTCTTACCTAATGTGAATATATATAAATATATAGAATGATAGAATCACAGAATGGTTTGGGTTGGAAGGAACCTTAAAGATCATCTAGTTCCAACCCCCTGCCATGGGCAGGGACACCTCCCACTAGCCCAGGTTGCTCAAAGCCTCATCCAGCCTGGCCTTGAGTTGCCCAAAGCCTCATCCAGCCTGGCCTTGAACCCCTCCAGGGATGGGGCATCCACAGCTTCTCTGGGCAACTCGGGCCAGTGCCTCACCACCCTCACAGTAAAATATTTATTCCTAATGTCTAATCTTAATCTCCCCTCTTTCAGTTTAAAACTGTTACCCCTCATCCTCTCGCTATTCTATATGTGTGTGTGCATTTTTTATACATATATTTTAGATACATACATGGAATGTTATCATCAGCTTAATACCCACTGCCCTGCAGGATGGGTTTCTAAAATGAAAAGTTACTTTTCTTTCCTGTCTTCAAAGAGCCCCCCCCGAGCCAGGTTACTTGTTTGTAGTAACCCAAGGGAGGAAAAAAAAGCCTATTTAGTATCCCTCTTCTTTCTCCCAGCAAGAAGCAGGCTGCGATTTGGACAGCCTCCCCCCCTCCCCTTCCCTCGCCCCC
>NW_010105548.1:0-52399 GCF_000699245.1 Pterocles gutturalis | reverse complement strand
CGTCCCGCGGGACGGGGCATCCCGCCGCCCGGGCCTTCCCCCCGCTTCCTCATCCTCCTCCTCCTCCTCTTCCTCCTCGGGCACTCGCAGCTGAGATTAGGCAGCATAACGCGCGTTTGTTCACCAGCTTAATTGCTCGGGTTTAATTGCCTGGGAAACCTTCCCCGATGCAAAGTACTCTGAAGCCACAATACGCAGATAAAATTAATTTGACTGAACCTTAACAATGCTAGTGGGCTTGCTAGTATGCCAGGAGTTGATCAAATTATGTTTGGAGAAATACGTGTTCACCAAACAAGATTTTTGAAAAAAATATAGTAAGTGAATGGTACGCCTTAGGAGGTCAGTGCTTGCAGTCGCATTCCTGACACATCACCAGACACCTTTGCAGAGAACACCGACAGTTCTCTAGCTTCTGCCTCTCCTTAGTCTCTTTCCTCTTCACTCTCTCTTCTCTCTTCTCAAGATCTTGCCAGCATCCTGGGGAAAAGGGGAGGCAATACTGTACACCACATCTTACTTCCTTCTCCTCTCCAGCCCCTTCTTTCTTTTGATTTTAGGACTGAAACTGTAAATGAATACATTTTCTTCACTCGAAACCCGTCCATCTATCCAAGCACTCAGTTTCTTCCAGCCTAAACTTCCCAGTCCCTTTCAGCACTCTTTTCACCCCTAGCCTCTCCCTGCTCACCAGTTTCTTCCTCTGTCAACACAAGTGTGCTGTAATCACTCCATACACAACATAAATTGCTGCTCTGCTTTCATTCTTCTCTTCAGCTACTTTATCTTTGTGTTGAAAGCTCACAGGCATTGTTTAAGGCTCCTCTTCTTCTAATTTTTAATTTAATTGCTTCCAGTCTGTCTCTTACTTCATCACTGTGATTGAACAAAGTCTCTAGCAACTTATTATTCTTCACTGGACCTCAAGATCTCAACTGTTTCTTGACCTTTTGTGCTGCTTAGATACTGTCAGAGGCACCCATACATATGCTGTCTCATCTGCCACCTCCAAATCTACTGGGAGCTACGTGAAGAAGGAAGTAAGCTTTAGCCTCTCATGATGGACTTCACCTCCCAGTTCCTTTCTGGGGCCATGGGAACTTGCATGGTGCCAGTGAGGTACTGTGGTTACTCTTCAACTCCGTAATTTGGAAATAGAGACTAAGGAAAATTTATGCTGCCCCACAGAAACCACATCTTCTGTACATTTGCAATTCACTGCCTGCTATTGGAAATCCACTCCTGTGGGTCAGTCACCTATTTAATGACAAATATGAGATTTGAGATGCTCAGCACAAAGAATCACAGAATGCATGCAGAATTGCCTTGCGTGTCACTGGGGCCTTTTAGACACAGTTACCTAAAAATTTCTATGTCACATTATCCTCCGCTTTTGCAAATCCTGATGTTCTTGCTGTCTTTTTCCCTAATCCATTGTCTCAGTATTTTTTTCCTGTTTGTTAATTTGGGTGCAGTAGAGATCTTGCCTCATATTCAGTGTAAAACAAGCAAAAACTATACAACCGTGACCCGTGATTCAGCAATCTTAGAGCCTCCCTTACAACATAAGCTTTTTGTTGGGCTTTTCTTTTTATTATTATTTCTCTTTAAAGTAACATTTTGTCAGATTTAATGACATGTTTCATCTTGCAAAAGATTACTCTGGCTGACGTCATGTGGACAATTGAAAGGATTTCATTCCTATGCAGATTACTCTCATGTATTGTACAGCTCTAACTAGTCTCTTCTCATTTTATCTCTAGGCTATTACCCAGGCAGATTACTAGGTCTAAACTAAAGATCTCATCTTCCCTTAATAAATTCCCTCAAACCATTACCGGTCACTTTTCTCCTCATTGCTCAAATTTAGCATTTTTGCCTTTATAGTCATGAATTGTGATGCCATCCAGTGATGAGATTTTTAAGAAAAATGTGTTTGTGCACCTAGCGAACCATGGCTTTCCCTGTCCCTGGCATGTGTGAGGTGCTGTATTAATGAACGCATTATTTTGTACCCAGTATGGTCTATGGTTATCATCCTCTGAAGCTTCCAGAGTTTTCACTTGTCAGCAGCCACATCTGCTGCCCTGACTCCAGAATGAGCAATACTCCTCTTTTCATGCATCCATTCTGTCCTATTTCTGCTTCTCCTTCCCTGCACAGTCCCCTCCTCAACTCTGTCTCCTGGCTCCTCACTGATTTCACAAGGTGAGAGCTGTTTGGAGGAGGAAAATTTTACTAAACAGACAGAAATTCCTGAGTGGGCTGGAGTTTCACAGGATCACCAGAAGACCAACAAAAATCTTGTAATTTGGGAGGAATTTATAAGTATTATAAACACTGCTTGTTATCTTAGGGTCATCTCTGACTCATTTCTACCCTTTACCCTACTCTTTCTGTCCATGGCCAAAAATTTTACTTCCCTCAGCTTAACTCTGTGTGCTGACTTCTTGTAGCTTTCTCCAGGGCAAATAATGCAGAAGAAATCTATTTTGGTTATCTGTGACTTCCTTTCTGCCTCTCTGGAGATGAGGAAAAGGATTGTGATTTAAAATTGTGACTTATGCAGATTAAATTTGGGGGATATACAGACTGATGCTGATTTAGGCATTATTTTCTGTGGCACCTATTTTCTGCCAAGAAAAAATATCTACGGTAACTCGACTCTCTTTGTACTCAATTCAGGGAATTAATCATCAGGGGAAGTTGAGTTAGAGTCAGTGAATAGCCTATATATAGATTCTTTAGTGACTGGGAAGGTCACACAAACATTCTACTGTGAGGAAACAGATATATTGAGGGAAATTCTGCCCCAGCTTTTTAAAACTTAAACAGAAATAATATCTAGAAGAAAGAAAGTCAGTAGCGAGGCTAATAGTACACTACTTCATGGTGGCTTTTCTTATGGAAGCCTCATTTGCAGGTACCAGTTGAACAGTATACAGTGTTAATGAGAATTAGACTAATAAGAAACTTTTTTTTTTTCTGTTACTCTCATTTTTGTCAATGTAGGACAGAGCTAGCACGTTCTTTTTCTCTTCTCCCACCCCCATACCTAGCTCCCCACTCCCACTGCCCTTTCAGGAGCTTCTGATATGCCAGTGTATAAAACTACACACAGTTTTCTATTGAGTGCTTAACTGGGGGAGCATTTCCAAAAGTTGAAGAGCCATATAAAGAATTAAAAATATGAAATATAATTAATATTTGGGCAAGTAAATTATAATCTTTAGATAATGGTTAGTCCTGAAAGGTCTGTTTTAATTATTTAAAATTCATTGAATGACACTAATCCAATTAAATTTATAATCTTTGTTGTTCCAACAGGGGCCAGAAAAAAATCCTGAGAAGACAAAAAATACATTTAAAGTCAGGGGTCAAGTTTTTTTCCCTTTGAGAAAATTTGAGAAATTAATAAGCATTATCTGTGAGGCAGCATCATCATGATTCCATTCAGATGTATTGGGCCTGGCTGAGCTGGATTCAGCACCCCCCAGCACCCTCCCAGTGCTGAGTGCTGCCCTGGCAGCCAGCAGGGGGTTTGTAACACATCCTGGGAGGGGGCGGAGCCGGCACAGCTGACCCGGATTGGCTGGTGCCTACCATGTGAACTCACCTTGCCGGGGGCGGGAGGAGGAGGGGGGCATTTGTTACTGGGTTTGTCTCCAGGAGCAGCTGCTGCACACACTGAAGCTCTGCTTTCCTGGGAAGTGGCTGGACATCGCTTACTGAGGGGAAGTAGAGAATAACATCTTTGTTTGCCTTTTGTTTCTGTGCATGGCCTTGGCCTTTGCTTTTAACTTTTAAACTGCTTTTATCTTGACCCATGAGTTTTTCATCTTATTCTCCCCCTTTATTTTGCTGAAGGGGGAGTGACAGAGGGGCCTGGTGGGCACCTGGCATCTGGCCAAGTTTATCCCACCACATCAGATTCTATGATAAGTAAAATTAAAAGGATGTTTCACCTGTGAGCACAGGAATAAAGGAACAGTATTGTTATACAGTAAGTATAAAAATCAGTACATTCTTTTCTTTCATATACAGAAAAGAGCAGAAGTGAACAAGTTAATACAGAAACTCTCTCAGTTCAAGAGAACTCATTTTTTAATCTACAACAAAAATTTATGAAGAGCTATACAGATACAGCAAGCAGCTTAATTAACGTTGCCTGCCTAAAACATTCAGCAACCCTCTTCCCACACAAACATTAAAAGTAAATTTTATGGTAAGGTTAAAATAGTCTTTATCATTCCCAATGAGCTTCACATTTTTGTTCTGAAAAGTAAAGAGCCTTTCATTATTTGAATCCAGCGTAATCCACTCCCAGTCAAGTACTGAGAGTCATAAAGTAATCAGTGCTAACAAGTCATCCCTTCCCAAGGGCAAGTCAGGAGGAGCTGATAGAGCCTCTTAACCAAGACAGCAGCAGTTAGACAGCTGTATGACCAACTGCCACCTTCTTCCTTGTTCCCTCGTTCCTTGTTGAGGAAGTAATTTTATGTTGTTATCTCAATAGGTGAAGAATTATGTCTGCAACTACAAATCCATTTAAATAGAAATACTATTTTTGCATGCATTGTATGATGTTCATATTTCTGACAGTCAAACTATTGGTATCAACAAATACTCTGCGTTCCCAGGACCCTTCCCTGTCACCAAGACTCACTGGCACACAATGAATCAGATCCAGACTATTACATTTTCTTAGTTTCCAAACTAGGGTTTCTGTATGCACCACTGGCCTGTCGTAATGTCTGAACTACCTCTGGGAATGATGGGGGAACAAGGGAAAACTGTGTAAAGGACAATTCTAACAATTTAAAACTACCAAGATTGAGTTCTAATGTCCAGGAAGTTCCATGGCACTCGTTAAATTTGCGAGTACAGGTATAACCTTAGAGTATATTTCCAATGGTTTTGGCCATAAATGAAACAAATAGCCTACGGTTACTAGTATGCAGAAGCAGAAAAGTTTTGGTCACAACAGTAAATCATCATGACAATCAGCAAATGTGGGCAGCATATGATCCAGCTGCACCAACACATGATCTTCCTGCACCAGGACCTTCTGAGCTGTTATACACAGAACAAATATATAAAGAGCTGATCATTTTACTTCTGCTTTTAAAACACTACTGAATTATATTTATTAGCAGGGCTTTGTTGCTAAATTGGCTTATAATATTAGCAAAACCTGTGGTTTGAGAGAGCCTGAAACAAGCTTACAATTACGATGGCTGACTCAGTAGGCTGCAAATTCTCTTTCTGCTCTCATTAAGAAGAATGGGTGTACACAAAGTAAGACTAATGAGTAAAAAAAATTATCTAAATTAGAAATGACACTGCAATAACCACACCGGAGTTTAGTTTTTGTGCCAACAAACCTGAGACAATTTTAATAAATATATCTAGTTGTCATGAATTTTAGTCTTATAAAACCTTTCTAAGACAAGCTACAGGTATTGCATCAAGGGCAACTGTATTCTCTCCCTTTTTAATGGGACTTCCTATCAAATCTAGTAGGTATACACAGAGAAGAATATGAATAAATAGCAAGTAGATACACAGATGTCTGAATGCCAAAGGCCATGGCTAAAACCAGCACGAAATCTGTATAAACACACAGAGACATTTCCATGAACATACTACGTAATTAATAATAAACAAGAACAAGCAAAGAAACAAGAAAGCCCAAACACTGTGATTTTAATACCTACTCAGGAAATAGCCTGCCTGAGAAGAAAAATGTGGTACATATTAGTTCCATTCAAATTATTTTCCTTGACAGGATACAAAATACAGTCATTCATTGAGTCCATAGTTCTTGAAAGCATAGTGAGCTGTACCTGTGTCACACCTGACGGCTGTTGCCCTACCCATCGTTTACAGCCTTCTGTCGCAAGGAAACTACAGTCTCCTGTCCAGGACTTACTCCTAGAGACTGTTTCTCAATGAGCAATTGCAATTTTGATAGGTTTTGTAATTTAGACCTTTAACATCTTTTCCCATCCAGAGTGACAACAACTTTCCATCGTTCCAACAGTAAATTTTCTTTGGTTTCAGCTGTGACTGAGATACCTGAGGACATCAAAAGAAGAGAGAGGAAAATGAGTCTGTCAGGGCAGGAAAGCAGGGAAACAACTGTTTCTGGAGAGTTAAAGCCGGCGTGAATCCAGAGAGCTACCACATTACACAGAGCAAACAAGAACATTGGAGAAAGGGTAACAGGAGCAGGTAGCTTTGCTGTGGCAACCACTTCAACACTCTTATTCTACAAATAGTAGTCATGGCATGTTTTTTCTTCTCAGCATTACAGAACATGCATGTACTGAAAACTGCCCACAAGACAGTTGATGTGTTGTTTGCTTTATCCTTTCTTTTTTTCCCCATATTTATCCTGATAAGTGTCCTAACTAAACTGTGTTTACATGTATCCCTAAGCAAGTCACAACTGTTGCTAGCTACATACCATCTTTATAGTCCCATTATCTCTGGTTCTCTGAATTTAGTCTGGCCCACAGAGTAACTTGTAGTATTTAACACTTGCTGGTAATGAGTCTTCTGAAAACCTTCTAATCAACGTGCCTTGCACACAAGAGAAATATTTAGCTCCTTGATTATAGTGACTTACCTGTTAATTTTTATTACTAGCTATGTAGCATCAGATTCAATATAGAACCTCAAGTGCTGACTGAAATGTAAAGTTTTAACAATCTCAGTTATGCATAAGCTGTCTCTTAAATGTCTGTATATTGTAGACATACAAAAACAGACCAGTGTCTAGAGTGTTCTTTTGCAGTTCAAAATGTTCTTCAAATATTTTTCTGTTTACAGTGATGTAATTAAAGATGCTAAATTAGAAAACAATTTGTCTGGTAAGAAAACCTTTTCTTCTGTCTCTTCTAATGGAAATTGCCTTATTTTTAATTTGCGTTCTATATTGTATATGTAACTTTGTAATGTCTCAAATAAAATATTAAAGTGGAAAAAAGCAATCAAGAGCATTCTTATTAAGAAAATCCTGCAATAATCTTTTAAAAAGAAGTGTCTATTTTTAGTGTATTATGCTCTATACCTTCCAGAAAACATTATGAAAAACAGCTTCAAAATCTGCACAGTGCCAGTTTTTATAACTGCCAGTGCTCTTGGCAATTCCATTGATCTCAGCACAATATTGTTTAGAACAGTTTCTTCAGTGTTTCACAGAAATATTCTTACTGTGTCCCTACAGCTACAATAGATTGCATCACCAAGACACCACAAAACCTTAGAAGTTTATAATTTTCCCTAGATAGTCAATGGAGCTGCTATCTAGTCTGTCTGCCAGAGACTAAAAGTTGCTCATTTCACAGGTGTCAAATATTGCTGGCTTATTTCTGAGGGTGTATATCTGGACCCAGTTTACAGCTTCTTACATCAGGAAGGCTTACTAAAAGAGATATCCTAGAGGCAGCAATACTCCAGCAAGCATGATTTTTTCATCCAGGATTTCTCTTATAAGAATTCCCTGACACTACACTTGCTAAGTTTGGATCGGGGCTCTTTCAGGTTACAAAATGAAGGGTGAGGTTTCTCTAGTAATAGGCAGCATGATAGATAGTCCTTCAAAAGCAGTTGATAGTCCTTTCAAGGAACACGTGACAATATTTTGGAGTAGAGTGGGATTTGAAAGAAACCAAGCAATGAGTGCAGAAATTGGGTCAGGTAGTTTCATCCATGTCAGGAGAGAAATGAACAGCCACAAGTTGGTCTATCTGAACCTTTCAGCTGACCTTCAGGCTTGGTTTAAGGTGGCCTGTGGTGTGCATAACGGCCCAAGACTGGTGTGATTTATTTTAAGCATGTTTCCAAAGACAGAAGAAATAATTTCTGATCTTGTTGCTACCTCGACCCTGAAAGAATCAGGAGTTACATCTGAAGGTTTCTTCAGTTATTGAAGCTATGTTATTGAATGAAATGCAACAACTCTGTTACATTTCCTTTTTTCTGTTTTCTAGTAAATATTCCCACTATCCATACTAAAAATAGTAATAATACTATGCAGTGCTATGAGTCTATGATTCATCCAGTTCCTTAATTTAATGTGGTCAGAAAATCTGGCAAATAATCTTGTGCATGCTAGATAATAAGAGAACACAAAATTCTGGGTGCAATATATGCATTCGTTATCTGTTGAAAGTCATCAAACATCTCTATTCAATCTTGAGATGTTTAATAACAAAAAAATCTTGTAATCAGTATTTGGAGTCACAGACCTTTTGAAGTCTTACTCTCTGAAAGTGGGATTCATACAGTACATTCCTAGAAATGCACTGAATTGAATATAAAAATAAAACTGGAGAAAAGTAAAGAGAAAAAACACAGCAGATAATGAAGTCTGGAAATAAAAATAATCCAATAGTTAAAAGAAGTGGTTATTGAAGAGAAAGCTGGCAATGGCTGAGGAGAAACTTCCTCCCTGAGATGACCAAAAAGAAGACATTGAAAGAATCTGAAAATAAGAAATAAAAGAGAAAAACACAGAGTTTCACAGTTAGCTCATAGAACCATGGAAGCTATTATTTTCTAATAATTCATTTAGGAAAGTTACGGTAGGATCTAGTGATCTATTTATTGTTACATTAAGAACGTAATGGCAGTAGTTATAGTGGCAGAGAGCCACATGAGGAAGTCTTGAAATTTAACAGCGTATGTCTCAGCTGCAGTATCTGGGTCCTTGCCAACATCTAGGTTCTACTTAATTTCCTAGGTGGATGTTGCCTTTTACACCTGTGTTCTAGAATCAGCCAGTCCAAAAAATGGACAAAGAAAGGGAAATATATGGGAATAATCTTCAACTTATTCCTGTAAAGAGTCTTCTGGTGCCCTTTTGACTCCGCAGAGCATCTTGTGAATTTACAATAATTCTTCCTCAGTGAAGCCTGCAGGGAAGGGCATACACAGGGAAACTTCCACCTCCCCCACCACACAGTCCTTCTACAGTAAAATGAAAAAAGAAAGCCTTTCTAAAAATGGAGACCTGAAAACAAATTTACTCTGGGATATTAGTCTTCCTGTAGAAACCTCTCCCCAGCCACAATTGTTTCAGCACTCCATGTTCCAGAATGTTATGGCTAGATAATATTTGTTCAAGACTTATCCTTGTGTAAAATATTTAGGTCATTCCCATAACATTCTCAATATGTAGCAAATATGTATTTTGTCATCTCTATTGTTTAAGGCCAAAGTTTAAACTAAAGTCATGACAACATGTATAAGGGACACAATGTGGCAGTTATCTTGATCAGTGCAGAAGCTGTTAGTTACCTTGTGTGTGTTTTCCCCTTTTTTTCCTTCTCTTTGTAGCTACACAGATGGAAGAAACACAGCCCAGTCGTTTTTTTGCCCTTCATCTCATTTTTTTCTGTTGTAGGCAGAGCAGAACAAACAAAACTGCCAGTTGAGGATTTTTGGCCTGAAATGTTACAGTTCCTGATGATTGGAATCATGGCTGTGGGTCACTTGAACTGCTTTTATTAGATGAAGCAAACATTAAGTACAAGAATTTCAGGTATGTTTGTACCATGCTCTTCCTGCTATGGTTATTGATGCTCTGACTTTGCTAAGTTTGTTCCTTCCACATCTATTCTATCTATTCTATGCACAGTCTACCCATAAGCAGATCAGCAGTTGCTTCTATAATGTAAATTCCCCTCCAAGTTTATTACAACTGCCGTCCATAAGCAGTGCAAGCTGCATGACGTGTATATATATATATATATATGTATACGTGCATCAAACTATCCTACAAAGACATATATGCCTAACATACAATCAGGAAAACAATGATTTCTGACGTTAAGCTATATGCAGACTTAGAGTAGAATTTTCTACAAATGAACAAGTGATTCTGGTTTGAGCCACAACATGTCTTGGGGGAGGGAAAGGAAAGAATATTATATCCTTTTTATGGTTGGATTACTATTATTAATGCTAGGCATTTAATGGAGTTTCTTGGCATTCACAGGCTGTAAGAACAGCCAATATTGGTAATATTTGATATATTGTGCTCATTTAGTTGAGTGTCTTCCACACTGATAATATATTTGCATGTATCCAATCAGCAGAGATACTCCATATTTTCAGAAATGCTTGATAAGAATGACATAACTTACAGAATAACCTTTGAACAGTACTCCTTACTATAACTCACTTGTGCCTTCTTTATGAAACAGAACATTGTTTTTGAGTAGCTAGGTCATTTCCGCATATAGAAAGCACAGAAATCACTGTGTTTAGACTGATAGTATTTCCCAATCCCTTCAATCTATTTAGATTAACAGAGGTTTAGAGGAAAACAGATGGAAACAAACCAGTCCTTTTCAAGCTTGTTGTTTAAGAAAATAATCAGGACAGCAAACTGGTGACACTATTCCTGTCTTCTGTTGTGACTGAACCTATTGCAATGGTGTTATAGGGAGAAAAAGCATATTAATTTATAGAAAGCTATGGCTTCCATGTAGGTTACCTAATATCCAGTTTATCTCATTCCCAGAAATCACTGCAACTTAAGAAAAGTGGCTCTCCTCATCAACTCTGAGTAGCATCCTGCTTTGCATGGGCTTCTGTTGGAATTAACGGTTTATCCAAACTGCAAGTGCTATTAGTCCCTGAGCCTGGGTGCAGGTGCTGGCTGCATCCTATGGCGTGATGAGGTGAGCTGCAGTTGAATACCATTTTCTCTCTTCCTCTTCCCTTATTTCCTATACTCCAGCTTCCACTGTAAGAATTAAACTCCAATAGAAATAAAGGTCAGTTTGCGCTGTGCATCAAGGTAGCTGGATCACGGAATCAATTACAAACTACTCCAGCTCAGTAGTCTAAATGCATTCCAGGAAGAGATATGACTGAATACAATTTTCACAGAAGCTAACCAATGATGAGTACTTTTGCAATTTCATCATACTTTTCTAAGGAGTCATAGGATTCAGGAAAAAAAAAAAAAAAACAACAGTGGTGCTCTTTGGTTTGATGAGCAGCCACCTGTCCTGCCAGATGTACAGATCCTCAGGCTTTTGTACCTTTCACGTCAGCATTGTGCAATCCAGTCACTCTGACCAGCAATCAGGTGACAGTCTCAAACATTCAGCACAACTCCCTCAGGAATTTCAGCTGGGATTTGGACTATACAGGACTTTTCTTGGGGGAACTTGTCATGGCATGTTTGCTCTGACAGAGGGCTTTAGAAACAGAGCAATTTATATTACTTTTTGCAAGGTAAAAAGCCTTTAGGAAAAGTAATAAATAAATAAATCCTCTTTGTGAGCAAATCCCACCACTGGAAAGAAAACAAGCAAAAAATCACCATGTTGTTTTGAACAGATAACAATGGCACATTTTTGATAGCTCCTCCTTTCTTTTCAAACTTTCCCCTGTTTGAAGATTCTTGAGATTTTTGGTTCCTCCTGATCCGAGGATTACTGTTTTATCTCCGTTGTATTCCTCCCAAGCACTCTTATCCCAGTATACTCAATGTGCAAGCACTTTTCTCTGTAGCTTTGAAGAGGTATGGGGAGGTTGTACCAGTACCATTATTTTAACTTTCTCACTTTTTTAACTCTTCCTTTATTGCTTTCTTTTATCTAACTTTTAGCTGTTGAGCAGATAGGCAACAATACAAAGCTAAACACATTAGTCATTGAAAGTGCCTCCATCACCCTTCATCAGAATGTGTTTTGTTTCTTCTGCAGCTGTATGCTGCACAAAGACACATTCATGAAACCAGGCACGACTTTGGCTATTTTGAAGGCATGGGGAAAACAGGGAACAAGAGCAAAGTAAACAAAAAACCCAGGAGTAGAAATACCCTCTTTAATTGTTTTCTCACTGAAACTAAACCGTATTCTTCAAGAATTAATGCTTAAATTGTCTAAATTAAATACATGGAAAATGATATTACATGTAATTAAACATAAATACTTTTATTTTTTAATAGTTCTTGTGGCAATGCTTACATGCAGTTTTACCTACTGTGACTCTTACAGTGTTAGTAAACAAATATAGAGAATGAAATTAGATGTCAATAATACTGACTTGCAAACACCATGGAAAATTACAGGTGTAGTGTGTACATTGACAGCTGCTCTGATACTGTAGACTGTTTTGTTTTCCTAGAGGGGGAAAAAGAAGTGGGAGACAATCAGAAAAATTATAGATTTGGGTGCAACTGAAACAGCAATAATTCAGACTTGCTAGAAAAAATGAACACTTTTGCATCTCCAAATTTATTTTCCAAAAGAAAATTCCTTCATTTAAGCACGGGTTAAGGTTTTCAGCCTTTGGAGTAGGCACTTTAAAAAGCACTGCAATCTTTTTTTTTTTTTTTTTTTTCAGTGTCAGAGGATTAGTGCTTAGTGATACACATAATAAATAAACCACTTGGATGCAAATTTGATTTTGCTATGGTTTTATACAGTACCAGGCACAGTGAATCCAACCCAGTTCAGACTCAGATTTTGAATGGACTCTTGGGTACACTTTCCATGTGTTACCTATTCCATTTGAAGCTATCAAGCTGAAGTAAATAGACATCAGTTTGTATTCTGTATGATAATTAACAAATAGATTCAAATTATCCTGTGAACCTGAGTCATGAAAAGTCAGAACTAAACTGAACATCCTGCCTGAAATCTATCAAATGCAGAATACCTTACCTTCCTTAACATACAACATACAGTATTACAAATAACAGAATTAATGCACAATAAAGGTGATAATAAAACCAAAACCCAGTAGCAATACATTGATGCCCAGTTGCCAAATTGCTTCTGAAGAGCCATTGTTACTGGGTGGAAAACGGTGCAAAACAGGAGAAGAGTTCCCAGGGAAATGTTGTTTTTCAGGAATCATTACTCTTAAGTGGTTATGCCACAAGCAAGAATAGGGGTAATTATAACAACACTAATTTAAGTAATTAATGACTAGTTCCCAAACCATAAACACACTGCACAAACCCTAACTAAGCAAAACCCTAAGTCATGCCTGCTTGCTTTCATTCCATATTTTCACCTTGGAGGGAAACAAGGTCAACCTTCTCTCTCAGTTCTTCCCATAGGACCTCCAGGAATCAGGTGTTTCAAGCTCAGCAGAGGCAGTGAGAAAGCGTGGGATTTTAGTGGTTGTAAGCGCCTTCAGAGGGCAACCACAGTATGAAATGCATATCTATACTATCAACAACCATAGCAGGAATTTTAAAACTTCTATAGGAGTGAGCTAATATTCATAAATCCATATAGCCTTAGTCTCAAGGTGAAGTTCTGATGGCTCTGAGATTTCAGCATAAATACTGCAAACAGCCCTATTATTAACAGGTGTTTTTTCACCTCAGTTTGTGAAGAAGGAAAGAGATTATTATTAACATCAGTGTAAATCCATGTTATATGTATGGTACAACTAGCTAGATACAAAAAAAGTTACAAACATTAAGAGATAGAAAAGTCCTAAAATATAGTGCTGATATGTAATCCTCATAGAAGCAGGCTATATGGTAGGAATGGGCCAATGAATATTAATATAAGTAAATAAAGTAATAGATTGTAATAAATAAATGTAGTACCATGACAATAAAATGGAAAGACTAGCGTGGAAACAGCAGACAAACTGTTTCCAAAATCAGGCAGAACTGATCTAAAGCTTGGAGACAATGAAGTAGAAGAGTAGTTAATCTGATCATGCAGCAATCCTTATGACCCCTTTATGTTGATAGGATCATTCCTCTTAAGAAGAATTAAAACTTATGAAGGAATAAATATGCTAAATTGTGCTGAGATTAAAATGCTTATCGAATTATATTTTGTTGAAAACAGCTGTGCTGTGAAGGCTGCCCATGAGACATCACTTGCCATTGCTGCATCACTACCTGCTTCTGAAGGCAAGGTGCTGATTTTGAATAACCTGGTTCTGCAGGAATCTCTTGATTTGCTCAGTGTGTTGCCTCACTGCTTCAGCAGTCTCTTTTCTTCAGTGTTTAGCAGACCACCATGAAGCACCTAGATTTTCCATTTGCTTCAACTAAAAGTAATGCTAATGAAATATCAACCAGCTTCCATTCATGACTGGTCTAAGTTTGCCAGACCTAAATGAGTAGGTGGTATTTTATTTTCATATCACAATTCATACACAGACCTGGATGTTTCAAAAAAATTTAAGTTAAGATGCATATAATTAACATTTTGAAATTAAAAAAGAAATTCAGAATTTCTGATACAGATTGTAAATGCAAGATTGTGTAGTGTGTATGAACACTGAAAAAAGATTAGAAAGCTCAGTCTAATTTCATGCTTTGAATCACCTGGAAGTCAAATAACATTTTTACAAGAACAAAAAATGGAACAAATAAAAGGGAAAACAGATTTAATAAAAATAGTTAAGATAGCATTTTTCTCTAGTTGTGGTGTATTATTGTTAATAATTTTCATTTCAAACTTTTAGATCATTGCAATTGTGTCTTCCTTTGGACAAAACTAATCAAATTGCCTCAGCATAATTTAATTCTTTTGAGTGTAATAAGCTTAATGCTTTATATAGCAGTGCTAAACCTAACAACTGTACAGAGTTCTGTACATGCGAAGAGTAATTCCGTCATTGTATAAACCACCGTTCAAATGCCCCAATTTAGACAAAACTAAAAACTGCTTCAAGCAAGATTTCAAAGGTGTCAGCACATGGCATGACACAAAACTATTGGTGCAAGAGAACTTTTCAGGCACTAAAAGTACATTTACAAAGCACAGATACCTATATTTTTCCATTTGTAAGACTCCCCAGCATAGCACAGTGTGTACTGCACTCTGCACACACGAAATGCTCAGGCGCAGTTTCAGAAATATTTTACTTAAAATAAGTTATCAATGACTTGAAAATAAAACCCCTCAAACAGTTCATTACTCTTTTCCCACCTGTGAAAATTTCTCAGTAATAATACTTTCTGTGAGGCAGATGGGGGAAGGAAGACAGCTCATAGATACTTTTTATAATAATGCTGAAGGCTATGCCTGTACCTAGTATGCAGAATATGAACAGACAAAGTATCAGTAGGTCTGTTTATCTTTTTTTAAACCCAAGGTGACTTCTGAGTATATTGAAAAATCTCCTGTGAAAAAGCAGCCAGCCTTTTAAATAAAGATATAAAGATCTTATATGTATATTTTTAAAACCTTGTTTAACCATAAGGATCAAGGTTTGCATTGATGGTTAAATTAGCCATTTATTTTGAAGTATAGCTACTGTTACTAAGATACATTCAAAATATCTTTCTAATCTGGATTTCTTTTCCAAAAAGGTTTTCTTAAATTTCCTTTAATTGAGAGTCCCATCTCTTCTTCTACTATAAAAGGTCAGTTCCAGTAGGACTATTCCAGATATCAATAACAAAATTTGCTGCCCATGCTAGCTAGCCATAGTACTTTGGATTATTAGAAATGAGGGTATATTTTACATCCAGTGAAACTTCTGCAATATTTGCTTTATTTAAAACAAAACAAAACAAAACAAAAAAAACCCACAACTGCTTTTTTTGTCTTATGTAATAGGAAATGCCAGAGTTGTGAACAGACCTGAACATTTCAGGATTTAGTGTCATAATGTAATTGTATAGTTTTGTGTGTGTGTGTGAATTATTCTGCAGAAAAGTGAAACCCATTTGTATGGTTTTCATGGTTATGCAACTTGCTGAACTGATATTTGAAAAACACATTTGACTCATACTGCCTCCTATTTTGGGGAAAACTTCTGGAACCTCACAGTTTACAAGCAAAGAAACCTATGCAGATCTTTTGAGTTGACTACGCAGTGTGACGAAGTTCAGTGATTTCCCATCTCCAAACAAGACACCAGTTTTCTCTCCTTTTACTGCCTGTATGGCAACTGGACACTAAATCTAACATACAGGGGAGATATTGACCTTAAAGGTTGTTCCAGACCGAGCAGCAGAGAGATGGATCCCTGTTTGCATTAGACAGTTGGTAAGACACTGAATGAAGGCATGAACCAGAATAGAGTCCTAAGGCCAACGTGAGGGTGTAAGAGTGTCATGCATAAGGGTGTCAGCTCTCTCAAAGATTAAAGCAGACTGAATGAAGGCATGAACCAGAATAGAGTTCTAAGGCCAACGTGAGGGTGTAAGGGTGTCACGCATAAGGGTGTCAGCCCTCTCAAAGATTAAAGCAAAAGAAGCAAAGATTTCCAGTGTGCTGGGGAATTACCTCCTCAAAGGGAAAATTTTGCCTGTCCCACTTTAGTACCCATCATTATGCTTCTGTATTTCATCTAAACAGACTGTAATATCAAACAAATGCTGCTAATTGTTGTAAGACTTCAGTTCTGTTAGCTGCTTTACTTACCAAGGAAGAGTGGAAAAAGAAGAAAAAATAGTGACTATAAATGCATTGATACATTTGCTCATTTTATTATTTTTACCAAAACAAGGGTAACCAAGCAAAGATTAAAAAAAAAAAAAAAAAAAAAGAAAAAAAGAGGAAGAATAGTGAGGTAAAGTGTTTGCCGGACTTCGTCAGACTTCTTTATTCTCAGAATTTCTTTTAAAAAAATCACACAGAATCCACACAGAATCCACACAGAAACACACTGGCAGTGCTGACAATTCCACTCAGTTTATTTCCCTTTTCCCTTTAACGTAGTTAAAATGGTAGCAACAATACCGAAGATGTCCTAGTCCACTAGTTTCATAAGAAATTAAAAAAGTATCTTTGGCTGGTGTATACAAAATAAAAAGCGAGCAATACACTTTTAAACAACAGTTACAGTATTTCCCAACTTTGAGTTTGGCTGGTGTATACAAAATAAAAAGCGATCAATACACTTTTAAACAACAGTTATAGTATTTTCCCAACTTTGAAAAGATTTCTATTATAGCTTAAGTGCTGCAAGAAGGCCATTTTTATTTTTTTGGTGCAGCAACATGAAGATGAGAAAAGATGGAAGACTGAGATCCAAACCTGCTATTCAAACCCTCTCAGGACCTGCACACATTCAAATCCAGATATGAAAATCCCTGTGTGTCTACTGACCTTAACCTAAACACTCACTCTGGAAAGGGTAATATGCAAAATGATGGCTGAGGCCTAGATGTATTTAATGATCTTTATTACAGTTTTGAGAATCTAAAACGTTAACCTTCTTGCTTTGCAGGAGACCCTTCTGAAGCTGTGAATGAGGACAGCACCTCCACTCAGGAATACTGGTCATATGTGCATTTACCCTTGGGAAAAAATAAAAATAGTTAGAAACCCCAAACACCCACATTTGGACTTATACTTTCCTAAACAAGGAAGGATTTCAGAAGACTCTCAGGAGTTTCACCAGCAGATGCAATGTCCTCATTAGTTTGTCATTTAACTTCTCTGTCATGCCAGGGAATGTGTAAAGCAGGCGTTATTTCTTTAGCCACTGCCCAAGAGCATTCTGTCTTTTGATAAGAAATAATACAGAGGAAGCTGAATTCTCTTTCTCCTCATCTGTGTCCGAAATGATTGGATGCAGTTGATCTCACAGGGCTGACAGTGAGGAGACTGGACAGCTGTGACCATCCCATGAACACTGAGGAAGCTGGGCCCTAGAGTAGAACAGCCAGTGTGTAAACTAAAGGAACTTCATTTGATCGTAGTAGTTAGAAACAGGAAAGGCTGATTATAGATTAGAGAATCCAAACTTATGCTAATGTATGGTATAGTCACCAGATGGAGGTTGTACCAGATAAAAAAATAAGATATCTGAGATACTCTAAAACATATTTAATACAGAGTATCTCATGTAAAATGAATTGAAATGCAGAAAGGAAAATGAACAATGGTTGTTTTGATCACCTGTGCCTTCATCTTTATTTTGGGGATTATTCTATGATTTACCCAACACAGGTGTGTATGTAAATCACCTATGGGACTTCTATGTGTGCTTTTCACTACATAAATATTGTAAAACACGATATTCTGTCCTTTATTTTGTGCTTCTGTGTTGTTCCTGTGACTGGAACAGTGGAAAGCATGACCACCTCCCCAGTGTCTCACTGTAACCATCACTTCTCTAAAGAAAGCAAGTCCCTGCAAATCACAAGTATTCACTCCACTCAGGTGCTTTCCCACAAAATCCTTCAGATGGGAGGCTTAAAGTAAGCCCTTAAAGGGATCAGATTGTGCTCCTGGGGAGTCGTTGCTTTTATGTTCTCTTCTTTCTCTGAGAAAGGGATCAGCAAAACATCTGCTGTAGGGTATGAGGTAGTTAGAAATAGAGGCTTTTGATAGGCCTAAAGAATGAGGGAGAAGGCAAATCCTAGAAAATGGATAAGCAGTGTTAACATGCTGTTTGAATGTAGTTTTGTAAACCACCAGAGATACTTCTGTCATATCTACCATTATTACATACAAAAATATAATAAAATTTAGCTTACTGCAAAGCAAGAAAGTAAAAATTCTAAGACTTACAGTAGTCTGTGAAACATTATATCTTCCCTCTTATGTAATTCTTGAGAGGTCAGAGTGAACATAGAGTGCTATGGAATAAGACAGCATGTGACCATGTAATTGAAGGCCATGTTGTAATAGGTATATACAAATGTAGCGTAACACTACTGGTGTCTTTTCCTGCACTACAAAGCTTGTGTTCTAGACTCAGCATTTTACGCTATATTTCAGTTGTATAACTCATAAAACTTTGGATAGCCCTCGAACTGTTAGCTGTAAGACACCTCAGCTATGAAGCAACTTTGTGCATGTTTTAATCTTCTGAGAAAAAATACCAAGAGACCTAATAGGGTAGGCAAGAAAAAAATAATTTCCACAGAATATACCTACATCATCTTCTATGTATAAATAATGTCTGGAAAACAAATGTTAACATAACATTATTTAGGATGCAAAAGCAGCTGTTGAAATGTAGCTCTCCTAGATTAGGAAAGTGACACTTCAGCTCTGCAGCAAGTTCTGGGTTCCACAATTACCTACCACTGCCGAGGTTTGGTTGCTCCCAGGAAAAATACAGGAGAAAAAGAATATATTGAGACTTCTTCAAAAGTTTTGTGACAGTAGTCACTGATGTCTGGGACTGTTTCCAGTATCAAGTGCCCTGAGGAAACAGCACAATCAGCAAAAATTAGAAATTAGTTTGGCATAGAAATCAGTAATTTTGAGGAAAGGAGCCAACTGAAGAGCATTTTATGCATCTGGCATCTGGTGAATAGCTGTTCTGTATGGGGCAGAATGATATTGTGGGCAAAGATTTGAAACAAACTGGAAACAAGTGGCTTAAAACCAAGCCTTCTGGGGACTGAGAGAGATTCTGTGTTGATAACAACATGGAAAAGCTAAAATATGAGTGTCTTGGGAAACGGGTGAACCACAAAAGAGACATTCCTAGGAATATGACTGAACAGAAATAAGTATCAGTTTCCAAAGCCTTGGTGTACAGATAAGCTAAAAACACATCCCTCTTGGTAAAGATAACAACTGAGATTATTGATATATTTTTAATTATGTGACAAGTAGGAAAAAATATTTTTAATTTACTGGAAGCATAGATGTCAACCTGTCAGTTCTTAAAATGAGCCATTTTCAGTGTGAGAAACATGGAACTGGGATCTATAATATTAAAGGGATTGTGAATAATGATTTAATATAGGGCTTTATTTGGTGTTAGATTAAAGAAGGCTATGAATACATTTATGTTCTTTAAGGCCTAATGGGATTAAGGCAGCAACATGATGCAATTTGATCAATCTTTCCAATAAGAAGTTGAACACATTTGGTTTTCACTGCCATAAAAGAATGACTCTTTTCTAAGTGTTTTTTTGTTTTGATGGGATATCCAATATAACATGATGTGGATCAGCTTGAAGGCAGTTGTGTTTGATTATTTTGCTTTCTTTGTTTATTGTGTTCTGACTGTTACTTTGAATGAAAGGATCTCTGCAATGCTGAGGAGAACAGATTCAAAAGTGGTAATTAACAAACTCTAGACATGGGAGACTCTAGATGTATACAAATACAAAAGAAGTCTTGAGCCAAATCTGAGCATGATGAGTAAATTATTCTAAGAACCATTACTTAAGTACTATCAGCAGTGCCAGATTGCAAGGAACAAATTGTAAATTGAAAACATGACCTTATATTTTCCCTAATTGCAAGCACTGAAAATTTACAGAGCCTGACCTGCTATTAATTGCGGGCTTCTAAATCCCTGCTAGAGAACCTTTGACTTGGGGCACCAGACCAGGTCCACAATTCCCTTTTTGTAAATCCTGTGGCCACACTGGTTTTGGGTTTCTTTCCCTGCCACACTGTACAGGGTGAGGCATATGTAACTATGGCCTACCAAATGAGCCTGCAAGGCTCCTCTGGCCTTTAGCAAGAGCAAGTTCTCTTGCCTTCCAGTTCTTTCTTCAGCTTAGCCTCTGACTTTAGCGTTAGCCTTTTAACCAAATGATCACTCATGTTTTCTTTGTCTGGTCCACTTCTCATGGAAAGGTCTATTGCATTCATCAGCAGGCACTGAACATTAGCATATTAACATTCTCCTGCGTGTTTGTACTGAATACATGTTAAAGTTCATCTCAGAAGTCCACCTATCTGACAAAAAGACAAGGTGGTATTTTTATTTTTTTCAGACTACAAGTCAGTGGCTTCACATATACAAGAAACATAACAATCAAAACAAAAGGCAGGTGTGGGGATACAGTCTTCTTCAGCTATTCTCCAAATCCACAGCAGGTTGAAGGGCCTCCAAGCTACCTTTGAAATTTAAACATTCACTAGTGGCAAAGAAATGATTAATTTTGCCTTGGAACGTTGCAGTGTAAGAGCCAGGTCAAAGGATTCAGAGAGCAGAGCTTTTTGCTACTTTCAAGCTGTCGTATTTAGTTTGCGCCAAAAGCCACTGTGGTCCCTGGTGAATGTTAAGAGGTTCTTTACACCTCGCAGAGAGAGGAAACTACCCTCTGCTGATGTCTGTGAGATGTTTCCTGCAGCCAGAATCCTTCATAGTCCAGAAAGCTGATTTATTTCCCCTAGCACCCAGGCAAGCTCCCTCTGCTGGGGACGTCATCCGCTTTGTGAGGGAGAAGCTCAGACCTCACTTGGTAAACCAGAAGCCTACTTCAGTGTTGAGGGACTGAGGGGATTCTTCCCTCTCCTCTTGAAGAGCTAGGGATCAGGAGTAGCTCCCATTACTCCAAGTTAAGCCAGACTTGGCAAGAAAGAGCAGCATTTGTCTCTAAAATTTCCTTCTGTAAAGCTATGTTTAAAAAAACGTGCTGCCAGTGTTTGGGGGCGGGGCAGGGTGGTTATTACTGTTTATTTAAAATTTATACATGAGTGGACATACAGTGAGCAGAAAACATTAGTCTTTGAAGGCAGATTTCTATTCAGTGCTGCCCTGTTGGCACTGAGGTCTGCTATACTGCAAAAAAGCATTGTTGTTTAGGTGTTGACATTTCAACTAGGCATTCTTGGTAGGCTCTAAAAAGTCTCTGAAAGGGTGGCTGACCTTTGCCTTTCATACAATCCCTGTCCTTGCACAGCGTGCATTTGCCTGGATAAATTTCAGACCAAAGTAGCCTAGTAATGCTTTAAGGCTTACTCTCCTGATCCATTCATCCATCTAATTTAGACAGGGGTTGTACCCTTACCATTTTTGGCAGAGTTAAATGCTCGGGCATATCAGCTCAGAAGTGAAAACTTCTGCCATTTCTTGGCATTTATACCACAGAGATGTTAAACCACTTCATAGACAAGATGTTACTATATTTGTTAATCAGATAAAATGACGGAAATCCAACCATGACTGAAAAATCGTGTTTTCATTCTAATACCAAGTTCTCACTCACACAGCCTAACAGAGAAATATAGATCTGAAACTACACCCGTTGTTTCTGAAGCTGACAAAATCTTCAGTGCTATTTCTCCTCCCTCTATATCTTTCTGTACAGCTGTGTCTTTTTAAATCCATAGGCTCACACACCCACACAGAGCAACTAAATGAATCATTTTCCTCCACAACTTCCCCCATGTCTACCAAAAAAACAAAAATCTTTTAAAATTGAATAACCAAACTGTTAGCAGTCAAGTGTATAAAAATGAGAGACAAACAAGGAAACATGACTTCTCAAAATGTCACTAATGCCATAAGTTCCATAAAGGGCTTAGAATGAGGTCAGAGTTGCATATAGAGACAATGTATGTTATGCTGATCAGATTGTCAGTTCCCTATCCAAGGGAGGCTCCCTCTTAAGAGCATCTGATCACTTCCATACGAGAGCAATCCCATTGAGGTAACAGGCATATATGATTGTAAAGTTTAGCTCAGCCTGTTAAAATCTCAGAGAACAGGGGAACACCCACTTCACTCCATGACTGTTTTCTTCAAGCGCCTCAAACCAAAAGTGTTCTTTTAGTGCTGGCTATTATAAAGAAAACATATATGATACTACTGCACACTGTGTGGCAGTGAGCTCCATTTCAAACTGTAAAAAAGGAAGAAATCCAAAGACAAATATTTAGAGAAAATCATGGCACAACACCACTGGGGAAAGTTGTAACCAACGACGAAATAATCTTTCTTAGGATCATAGCTGAATGCATCAGTCTTTGAATACCACGCTGCTTACCAAACAGAATACATACTTCTGCTTTTCAGTAGTAGGAAGCAGACAAAGAAAAAAGTCAGTCTAGGAGGAGATAAGACATCTGCTACATTGACTGTTTAGCTGTGGGAATATGTTTTCACATGTTTTAAAGAGACAGCCAGGATATATGAGCACATATTTTATTTCCTGTATTCTCTAAAATCTAGAATGCAGTTTGCTGTTTAATTTTAATAATTAAAAGATGAAGTTGAGCTTTCCTGTGCACAAGTGAGCATACTATGTGTTACCCTTATGTGTAACACTGATTTTTAAAACTTATTTAAATATGAGTAAAGGGCTATTTTCAGCCACTCTTTTTCTTTCTCTTTTCTTGTGAAAGAAGTGTAACTTTTTCCTCTGTTGCAAAACATTAACATGACACTGGGGAAGAAATTAACTTCAATTGTATTTATATGGTATATGCAGCAGGGAGAGCATGAGCATCTGGGGTTTTCAGGGGGTGAAGAGCTGTAAAATTTCAGTTAGATGAGTGAGGCTGAAGAAAAAGGAAAAAAAAAAGAAGGCTAAGTATGAAATTGCGTATGTACATTGACTGGATGAGTACTTAGTTATCTAGAGTCTGTTGTAAACACTGTGGCATTATCCCTCTGTTATTGGCAATTACAGTGGAGTTCCTTGGGATACCAAACAAAGCAGGTTAAATGCTAGTCTTGGTGACTACTGGGGAATACTTACACACAGGGAAATTTGTAACTGTGATAGGAGTCAACACACTATCTATTTTCTTTGGAGAATTCACTCATACTAGGTCACGTGAAGAACTGAAGGAGGTTACTTAAATGCAAGCATGGATTTCACAGAGATATGCCTTTGTCTTGTTTAAACTTAGAAAATGCATAGGCACAGTAGAAGAGTTGATTTATATGGTACTGACTGGGACTACCACAATCTCCTGTAAATAGTTCATCTTGTTACTGTCTTTGTTCAAAACTGCAGAGAGGTATTTTGCCCTTAGAGATGGTTAGGAAACAGTTAGGCATCTGCCGGCTGGTTTTCTAATGAAGAACTTGCGGCAGTAAGATAACGGTCTTTTAAATACAAATTTTCACTTTTGCATGTCTTGCTTTTCACTTTCCTTGTGCAATAAGCACATTTCTTCTTTGCTATATACCTTTTGATTAACTTATTAAACTAAATAACTTAATAGTTATTTAATAGTATAAATAGCTACAGCCAGTAAAGGTATGTAATACCAGAAAACCCTGACAGAATCCTGTAGACTGCGACTACTTAAGAGAAGTAACCTTCTCCCTCCCTTCATTACCAGTCTACGTCCGTTGTGCTTTCCCTAATGCAGTCAAAAATATCACTAAAGCCACAACACTCAGGTTTCACTGGAACAAATAATAATCTCAAAGCAATTCATTGTGCTTTCTACCCTCCCATGTGATAGCCAGGCAGTCCATTTACATCTGTGCCATTCAAACAAAGGGTCAACAATTTAGAGGAAGCAATGCATGTCCCCAAAGATTGCATGTGTATGTAGAAGAAGAAATCTATTGGTAAGAAGTATTATAGTCACGCTGGGTTTCTATAACAAGTTTCTAGTTTTCTCTTTGACAGTGTAACAATCCTCTTCAGCACTGCTGCAGTCAGGGTTTCTAGGAAGATGAGTGCACTCCAGCAGCACCTCTAGACCATAGTGAAAGCTGGAGGCTCATTTTTCTCTGTAAAACAGGTGTTACACAGAAAGCAACAGTACAAGCTCCTACATGGTGCTTGCACTTTTTTGTAGGTGAAAGGATGGCTCCTTCTTCCCTGTTTGTCCGCACTTGCCTGCTGACGTGACAGCTAAAAAGAACATTGAGGGGTAGTTCTATCTCTAGGTCTGTCAGTGCTGTATTGCACTCTTTATGCACTGAAAACAGAAATGAAATGTAACTTATTATGTGACAGCAACTGCCAGGCAAAATTTTTCTGGTAACTCAAAATTAGGACTGAAGCAGAGAATAAAAAGCTTTTGATGGTATTTGATTTTTGAATCAGAATTCATCCAAAAGTTTGGCAAAGCCTTTAACTGAACAAGTAACAGAAGCTGTTTGAGCAGCTGATGATATCAAATACTGTGAAAAAAAATAAAAACAAACAGAAGTTACATCTTTTAAAAATTCTTCCTCCTAAAAAATGCTAGACAACAAAATATTAGTAATTTAATTGCCCATGTTCACATTAAATATGAACATTTTGAAGTTCCTGTAGATATACAAATACACAGTGATCCAATTAGGGCAGCCTGGATTTCAAAATCCTCACAAGTTTGCATGTCCATCACAAAATATTAGAGTTTCCTTCATGTGAAAATTCTCACACCAAAACTTTGTGGAATTCCTGTTCCCTTCCATGTTACAACACACGACAGTGCTGTCTGGGCCACAGAGGGATTCCAGGAAGCCCATCAGTACCCACCACTCTGTAGTGCAAACAGTAACACCATTTCTCCAGGAAGAGAGTGTTGAACTATGGTACTAATTCTACAGGTTGCAAAGGACACGACTCATTTTGATGTATGTACAGAGCAAGGAACAGCTATTTCTGTCTCTCTCCAGGTGGCATGGGTGCACTTCTAGGCAACCTGCAGGTGGTCCTGTACATCTCACTCAGGATGCTGGTGCAGGCCTGGGCTGCTTTGAGACCGGAAATACGAGGTGGGGCTCCAGTTTGGTGAGAAAGAGGTTGCATTTCTTATCTAAGAGAATTTCCCAAGCCATCAGGTATTGTGGAGGGGAACGTGGCTACTTGGTAGACATCATGGAGCATGTAGTGGAAAGATTGGGTATCTTCTACTCCTTTTGGCAGTTGTCCTCAACTGAGAAAGGGGGTAGAGAAGCATAAGGACGCAAAAGCGTGGATTTCTGGTCTAGATGTGTGAACTCTATTTTGAAGCTTGGGAGATGCCACCAGCAATAGGTAGCACCTGTCAATGAGCACTCATGTTGTAATGTGTTAGACAGTTTGCATTACAGCCCAATAAACTGCCAACTGAGTAAGAAAAACTTTCTGCTCTTAGGACTTTAAGCTGGATTTCCAGTTGAACAAGTGTTTCTTGATATTGTAAGGAGCCTTTACTCTTCTATGTAATAGAAATCATTCTATTTTACAAAATAATAATTTTGATTGTATCAATTTTTGTGATAGAAATAGTCTGTCCTGCAACAAGAGTAATGTATACATCTACAACCTGGAAATTATGCAGATCGTACACATGCAAATATCACATGAAGCCTTTCTTTCTAAACAGAAAAAATGTTTGATCACACAGTTAGTGGGTGATGTGCCAACTCAACTGCAACTGTGTGAATAGTGCTGTCACATGTCTTGTGATGAGAGTATTCCTACTGGAGGAGGTTCTAAAGTACACATTTTTCATCCACAAACCACAAACTATCTACATTTCAGCAGATGTTTTCTCACAGTAGAAATTTTGGAAACAAAAGCCAGTTTTTTTAACCACAAGATATGAATCACACTGCAGTAGCATGGAAACCAAAGTTTTAATATGATGCACATTCAAAAATAACAAATAAAGAACAAAGATAACAGTCTATCATGATAACTATAATTCTTAAGAATTTCTACAGGAAATCTTGTTTGCTCTGTGAACAAATTAAAATTTACCATTTACTTATGAATGAGATTGTATAAATTCTTCTGTCTCTGAGTGAAAGGCTTTTGAATTATTAATTATCCCTTTTTGCAGGTAGTTCTAGTTTATATTTAGTCTCATATTTTAAATTATGGCTCACTGAGTTTTATGGAACTGAGATACTGCTTTTAAAGTTTTAATAGTTTGGAATTTACAAGATTTAAAAATTAAGTTTATTTCCATTTCTTGAATACTTCCGTCACTTTTTGCCATACTA
This sequence comes from Pterocles gutturalis, assembly GCF_000699245.1. Taxonomy (NCBI): domain Eukaryota; kingdom Metazoa; phylum Chordata; class Aves; order Pterocliformes; family Pteroclidae; genus Pterocles; species Pterocles gutturalis. Next base: position 25,849 of record NW_010105548.1, on the reverse strand, counting down.
TTTTCTAGATTCTTATTCTGTTCTTCTTGTGGCACACTACAGTTTCATCATTCTGGGACTGGGGAGTCACAACCGTTTTCTATTCTGACCATCTGGTATCTATGGATTAAAAAATAATAAATAAAATATCTGGGCATCTTTGCTTTTAAATAAGGTTTGTTACATTCAAGCTGCTAATTCTTCAAATCAATGCAACCTTGCAGGGAGGTCTCGAACCCAGTCCAACTGGCTCTGCTCTGCAACAGGGCACAGATAGCAAAGGCAGCACCAGCATCAGCACAGCATGGTGTGCTGGAGAGATGCTGGATTGGCCAGTGCTGTGCTGTGATGTGTTGCTTTCCCGGGGTGCCTCAAGTTGACTCCAGGACAGTGCTGTGCTGGGGGTACCGCATCTTGCTCCAATATTTATTCCATTCCTTTGCACTTCATTGTGTTCAACACTCCCTTTCTTCCCCTTTGATGATTCACTCGTCCTGTTGTCCTCCAATACACAGTACTTTATCTCAGTACTGGTGGTAGTTACTCAGTAGCAGTATTTTTTTTATTTCATCATACAGTCTGTGTTGTAACTGTGGCATAGATGGGTGATGAGGGAGAGAAGAGAGACGCAGCACTCAAGGGAGAAGGTGCACACCCAGTAGCTACACAAGTTCACTGTCCCTTGTCTTTGTTACGGAGTTGTAAACCTGACCCACTTGTATACTATCATTTTACCTCCCACAGTCATCTAAAGTGTAACACGTCTGAACATCCTACAGAGATTGGTTTAAGGTTAGAAAAGACACATCATCATTTTGCAGAAAGTAAATGTATAGAAGTAAAAAAAAAATTGAATGCTGACAAATATACTTTTTTCATTAGCAATCAGCAGAGGTGCATGGAAATAAAATTCATCTGCCTTCTCAGAATTATTAGAAAAAGCTTTGTTCTGCTTCTATAATTTGCCCTCATGAGAAGTTTTGAGATTTTGGCCTGTGGAATACAGGGTGGTTTGTCAGAATAAAGAATATATTTACCTTCTTTTCCCCAGCTCTTGTAAGCAAATCGGAATTATCCTGTGTTTGATGACTAGGAATAACATAATAAGCATATATGTACTGAACAAAATCCTAATTAAAGTTAAAAGCATGAAGTTAATACTTATATCCTTTATTGTTCATACATACTGCAGGAGAGAAAATAATCAAATAAATAAAATGGAATGCAACAGACCTCTGCCTTCAGCTGAAATTGGGATTATTAATGCATGCAGACAGGTCAAATATTGTTGTGGTTTCACATCAGTTTCTTCTGTTTTACTTCCATATATTTGAGAGCTTCCCTTAGGTAAGGAACACATCTGTTTATGTCTGAAAACAATAGATACACTCAAGATGGAATGTGGAGGAGGTTTCTCTTCACAAAACAAGCACAGTGCTCCCCTGGCAGGCTTGCCAGAGGGCACAACATAACTAAGAATATGAACTGCTCCACTTACCGTCTCTATACAAACACAAGATTTTTCTCCAGACGTGCCCTTGATGATACCAGGAGAATGTATCTGAAGCTGCCACTGGAATATTCCCATTTACTTACTGACACTGGGATAACCTATCCATCAAAATCCCGAAAGCAGGCTACTTCCAGTGTAGTATTGTCCAGATTATTACAGTGCAAAAAATAATAGTAAAAAGCCCAATGTGCTGTATCAGCAATAAACTTATGCATGAGCAGAGCAAAATGCTGGCCACGTTACGGAGTTTGTCCTCATTTTTAATGAAATGAATATTTAACCTTAAATGTCTACAATCGTTCATGCAATTAAAGATGGAGTCTATTGAAAATGAAGTAAAACCTGTATTAATGTGTTAAAAAAAACCACTTTTGGACAATAATTCATGCAATTAAAGATGTAGTCTATTGAAAATGAAATAAAGTCTGCATTAATGTGTTAAAAAAAACAAAAAACAAAAAAAAAAAAAAAACTTTTGTCCAGGCTTTAAAGAATCCACCGTGAAAAGGTTGCATGTACACTACTAGTACAAAATCAGTGTTAGAGTTAGTGCTTTGGCAATGACATTTTCTTCAAGCTATGGTGAGAGAAGAAAAACACATTTTTAGTGCAGTCATTAAGTTGACATCTTTCATAATTAATAAAGAATCATGAGTCACTTTCTGGGAACAGCATTAAAGCAACTTCAGGACATAATATTTGAAGAAACAGAATTTTGGAAGTCCTGTGATTTTGTGGAACTGCATTTCTTAATAATTCAGGCAAGTGATTTTAAGCAACTTTGGAGGTGAGGTGATGATTTCTTTTAGTAAAAATGAATTGCAGAAATAAGTGATGCTGGAATCTGACAGTCAAAATGAAACATCACCAAATAATACAAGCAACTAGCAGTATAGTTCTGAGATATAAGCAAACCACAGCTTTCTGGCAAGAGTTTATCAAGAAAACCTGGAGCAGTCACAGCAATATAAAGCACAGAGTGATTAGAATGTCTGTTTTATCCAATGAAGACTTAATGGTTTGGCAGGTGATACTGATTAGAAAATTACTACTTTTATATACGTGCATGTTTACATGTATATTTACATATGTTTATAGCATTTGTTTAAGATTTCAAATAACACAGTTGTTAAGAAACCAACAGTGATGGAAAACATTCTGTCTGATTCATATGTTTATTTCAGATGTAGCTTCAGCAAAAGTTGGGGTTGTAGCCCCTACTTCCAGGACTGGTTTTTATTTTATTCAGTGATGATCTAATATAAATGCATACATAATCCTGCCCATGGCATTTCAGTTGTGTCCCTTAGCAGGATACTCCGTTAGACTAGGCTCTCTTTTACCTGCTTTCCTTTTTACCCCATGACACCTCCATTCTCAGCAGCACAGATGAATCAGCTTCAACCGCCAGGGCAGCATCTCACTGAAGCTACTACTCAGCCATGTGGTTAGGACACAGATACCTGACCTCAGGTTCAGTTCTCTCTAGTTTGAAGCGTCCAGAGCTGCCCACTTCCTATGGCAGTATCAACCTCTATCAGACTTAACTGTGCACTTGAGCATATCAGACTTCTCAGATTTTCCTGCAAGACTTTGATAAAGCAGCTTTCTACCCACAGGAGTGCCGAAGAGGAGGTCGGTATCTCTTTCTCTCCAGGACAACCACCGAGAGCAAATATTCTGAAATGCTGAAAATGTTGGGAAGGAAAAAAAAGATCTGAAAAACTCTGAAACATTCTGAAACTTTTAGTCTAAGAAATCATACACAAGGTCTGGCACTCCCTCGAATGGATGAAGTAAAACTAAAGTTCCCACATCTTCTTTTGGGCATCATTCAGGCAGATTTTGATCTACTTTATTATGAAATTTATTGTATAATCATGTCTGATAAGAAGGCTAGTCCTGTTTGTATCAAGGAAGAGGAACTAGATCCCATGCCATATTTTCATGCTTCTCTAATTTACTTGAGCATTACTTCCTAACATTGCTTCAAAAGAAGGGAAAAACAGATTAGTATGTTCCCTTCCTTCTTCTGTAGCCAAATTAAAATTCTGCCCTAAAATGACTTCATCCATCAGAAGGTTAATAGTAACAATAGAACATTTAATAAACGGTACATTTTATTAAATAAAAACTAAAGACTTTTATAAAGTAGGGGAGAAAGTTTAAAGCTAAATGTAAAAGAAGGCATAACTTATCTTCTCATCTTCCATTTTCATTCTGCTCTTTTAAAAGTCTTTCTTCCTGAAATTGTTATCTTTGTCTCACATTCCAACTCTCTTACACAAACACTCTTAGTAAGCCTTTTTTTCCCTCTAGTAGTCTCCACAGCAGAAAGATAAAAGGCAGGTAATTTGTCTGGAGAGTCTCTAGAATGATGAGATTCTGTGCACAGAGGAAGTTCCGTGCACACATGACTAAAGAAAACATCACAGAAATGTGTTTCTCAGTAACACAAATACTATTTGGAACAAGTCATTGATCAGGACATATATTTAAAGTATTGCAGTGGGAACATAACAGTTTATATTTTGCATTAAAGGACAAGGTTTCCATTGGAGTTAAAAAAAATATCAAAATGTTTTATTTTGCTTGGGAACTCAAAAATAACGATCATGTCATTACAATCTTCCAGAATAGAAGTAATCAATCCTCATCCTTAAGAGGAAGCTTTATGAGCATGTTTTGTTTTAATTAGATATTTTGTAAATATATTCTGTCTAATTTAGGAAGAAAATTTGAACCATTTGTCCTCAACGAGATAAACATTTACTTTTTGAAAGCTGAACACCTCCACACAATGCTTTATTGAACCTATTACAAAGTTTGAGGTGCAAGTTGTACTAGACACATCTGTGCTTTTGTTTTTTGATAGAATTTCAGCCCAAGTGTTGAAATAAGTGAAGTCAGATTACTCCTGCAGGTGAAGTAAATAGGTCCTGACATGAGCAACAGAAACAGACAAAACAAATTAGTTTCAAGAATATATCCTTTTATCTAAAATAAGTAGTCCAACCACTTTTTGTTGTTTTAAGATAGATTGACTCTTCACTTGAAGAGAAGTTTTCTTCCCTGAAGGGGAAATATAAAGAATGGGAACTGATAACAAAAGACAACAAGCTTTACAAATGTATCCAAGGGACACAAGTGCACAGTGCCTCAGGGGGGAAATGAAAAAAAAAGAATAAGTTTTTTCCAGATATTTCTAAATTGTCATCAGTGACAGTCTCTCAGTAAGAGGTGACATTGTTTTAACTCAATCTCCCCCCCCAACAAACCCCCAAACCCCTCTGACTTAAGAAAAATCTTTCCAGTTCCTCTGCTGTCTTTCAAAGCTCAGAAGGGAACATGAGGCATAACTCAACAGGTAGGAAAAGAGAAAATTAGCAGAAACTTAAATTTACCATTTCTCTATGCAAGCCTGTCTGAGACTGAAGCTCCTGGTGAAGTCCAGGATGTTCGCGCTGACAGCTCCGTGCAGGCACCAGCCAGGCCCTGCTGCTGCCCACCTTTTCATTGCCTTTTGCTCTTTCACTCCAGAGACAGCCAGTCAATGCAGGTAATTCTGTTCACATTGAAACCACTCCGATTAAAGCATAGCTGTAATAAACACACAGATTCAGTTTCACAGGAATGAAGGCAATGGCATTTCTCCTCTTTTTTTTTTTCCTCTGTCATTTCTTTAAATTTTAGCGTGCCAGGCAGTATAACATCTGCACAGTATAATCAACAGGTGACTTCTCAGAGATCGTCTTCACCCCTTCCCCCAGCTCTTCTTCCAGCCATGTCTTTTTCCCCTGTCTCTCCTCTTACACCCTAACCTCCCACTTCTGCCACTACACCCTACAGTTTTTTAAAGGCTCAGTGAAATATTGCTGTGCCATTCAAGAGTTATATTTATTACACAAAACTAACACTTATTAGCTGTTTCCCTGATAACTCCTTTGGCAGGTATGTGAAATACAGTTGTCTCAGACATCTGGGTTCATTTATTACATGAACAACTTCTCAAAACATAAGCATACTTCAAAAAGTCTTGGCTAAACATATTTATCTTCTTTCTTCAGTAAAAAAAATGAAGATAAGGCCAATGACCCCTGCTTTGGTTTATTACTTGAGTGATCCAAAGCAGTTTTTCCCCCAAGAAAATCAGAATCTTCTATCATCTAGCATTTAAAAGACCAGAGTAAATACTCACAAGTACAATATAACATTGACAGAATTACACCAGGTTGCTTTCCCTTATGTATGTCACAGGCTAAAGGTCTCCTATAAAGACCTACTTTGCCTCTGCTGCTGTGCAGTAATTTGACATGCTGGTATAATTACACTGTGTGCCTGCCTCTCATTTGGTCGTTAACTGGACAAAGTAGAACAGTTTCAAAATGAGGGTTTAAGGATCAGCCTGTGAAACACTTAACTTCATGGTCTCAGATGAAGAATCTTAATTTAAGTTTGCGTGTTGATCTGGGAGGAAAGTAGAAAACAGAAGGAAAAAAAACTCTTCTGCAGATAAGTTTCTCTGTCATCAAAATATAGGTCTTAATTTAAGAACATATATTGTGATACTATTTGGTAGTGGCTAAGAGCCAACAAGGAACGAAGCCCTGCACCTTTCTATCTAGCATCTGCACAAATAGGGACATACATTTCCTGTAAATCTTATCAAGCAAATAGAAAGGGAAGACCAAGGTAGAGGAAGTGGTAAAATAATTATATATTTGATCTGTGTGAAGGCAGCACTTTCATTTTAGTTTCCTTATTGACTAGAATAGACTAAAGTAAATAGAAAAAAAGAGTATGGAAGGATGTTGAAGGAGACAGGGTAGGACTCAAAGTGTAAAATGAAGCTGAAGAAAAAACAGGTTGGTGAAGCACCAGTCATCACAGGACAGAGTAAGTGTAGCCAAATTGGGGAACATTTCCTGAATGGCGAAGCGCCTGATTTGGTTTTCATGGATATGTCTGAAATTTGGGCACTCTGCTACACACTCCACCGTGATTTTCCCTAAATCTTCAAGTACAGAAAAGAAAGGCATCCCCTAGATCTCACTGGCTCCAGGGCTGGAAGCTCTTCTGCACTGGAACGGTTGCATGGGGGCTGTGTTTTCCTCCGTGAGATCCTTCTGAGCACAAGTAGTTCCAGATATCAAGAATACAAAAAAGAAAAAGTGACGGAAATAAAACACACAGTAGACATACATACCGTATCTACAAACAAACAAATTTAGGAGGTAAAGATATGACAGAGCCTAGGTAAAATGAATTACACTATTTCCTGCTGTGCATAAAAGCCGTTCTTTTTGTTTTCTCATACATTTTTACTTATTTTATTGTTTCAACCCTGAAGGATTCTCTGAATGCAATACTTCAACAATAAATAGATAATGCACAGCAAACTAGCTAACACCCTGTGTACAATTGTCTGAAAATTCGTTCAGTGAGATGATCACATACATCCTAACATGTTGCTGACTCATTGCTAGTACAAGAGAAAATAATTTCTCCTCAGGGACAAAAATAAATTATATGTTATCTGTCTTCTGCAAAGAGAAAGAGTAATAACCTTGAAGTCATAGCAAATTATCTCCATCTGTGACACTGATGAAATACTGAGGTGAAGCTGGCCAGGTGAAACTGTAGAGGTTGCAACTGCAAAATAAAAACATCTGTTTGGAAAAGTGTATATTTAGACATAGACCTTTGAAGAAAATAAACAAAAGAACAATGTTCAGTTATGATTTCTGTAGTGAATATAATGAGTCAAATACCCAGAGTGTATGTTGTATCTGGAAAAAAAAAAAAGAGAGACAAAAAAGAGATGTCTTGTGTCTGAGTCTGGTATCTATGAGAAACAAGAAGTTCCTTTTCTGAATAAGTCTCCCTTCTTAATAACTTCCTAAACTCCCAAGGTATACTTTTTATTTTGCTCCTTAACTGAGGAAGTAGAAGTCAAAAAAAAAAAAAAAAAAGAGAATAAATATTGCACAATATCACAAAGGAAAGATTATGTCTGCTTTAGAGGTGGATCAGATTAGTCTGTAAAAACAGAACCTTTGTGCTTGTGAAATTTAAGTGTTAGTATAAGCACTTACTATATTTGAAAACATGTAAGTGCTGAATATGTATGTTTGGGTTTGTTCATCAAAACTTACAGAATTTTTCTCACCATTGATCCAGAGACAGTGAAATTTTACTTTGGTACAGATTGGGGCAACCATGTTCTCTCCAACTTTGTTCAGGTGGGCTACCAGCATGGTGAAATAGACGGTGACAATCACTCCGAATGTGTGTAGCTTCAGCAAAAATCTTTAGAGTGTATCAGTCTCCTAAGCCACAGTCTCATTTTAGTGCTTCCTTGAAACAGTTTTATTTACCTTGCCCCGGGAAAGAGGAGTCCACCAACAGAGGACCTTCATTTCCTGTACGATCAATAGACAGAGGGAGACATCTTTGGAGACCAGGAGAGAGAAACCCAGTCCATCTACCATGGATGCTTTCAATCTCTTTGGATGCATAGGCAATTTACGAAATCTTCTCTGGTTAATTTTAGGTAGCTATCTAACTCTTCTACTGAGGATATAAGGAATTAAAAAAATGTTAGACACACCAATCTCCTCATAGGCCAACTGGCCTAGTTTTCTTTTGACTACTTAGTTCCAGTGAAGACATCAAAAACCTCTCATTTTCTCAAAAACCTCTCATTTTCTCAAAAACATTGATTTCCAAGCTGGCAGGATGTATGTTCAATTTCATAAGGCAGAAAGAGAGTAACAGTAAAGAACACTGTGTCCTTGCTTTGAAAGTTTTCACTGGAAGCAAATTTTTATTATTGAATTCAACTTAGAAAGAAAAGGGCGTGGAATGGCCCAACAGGCCTTTCACAGTTGAATGTGCTTCTACAATTTAAAATAAGCAACAGAAAAGTCAAAAGTCAAGAAAAGTTGTGGTGGTATTGTTCCTAAGATAATAGCCTACACACTAATTTAAACCTACTCTTTATTGTGCCCTACGATGGCAGCCAGAAACAGTTTTGTATTTGTTAATATTCTTTTAGCTAGAATTAAACATTCCACAAGGGGGTTATTAGAGCTTAGATGATAAAAAAGATAAATCAGTCCGACATCCAGTAAGATGCTTCTCTTCTGAGAAAATTTCTTTTGGTAGAAATGTGAACACTGATACAGAATATATAATGTTGTGAATAATTTTGATCATAGTCATTACACAGTCACTATGTCATAGCCCTAGATAAGCCCAAAGCATTTTCCTATCAGCATCATTTGCTTACTGTAACAACTCAACTATTCTATAAGCTCAGGAGTGTTGGAATGTACACAACAACCGTCACAGGACTGGATAGGTCATGTTACTAGACTATTGCTAATTCAGTGCAATCGCTTAATAACAGAAAACAAAACTACAACCAATACAGTTGGCAATAAATATCCAAATGTTGCTGTACATATTCACATCCAGAAATACTCAGATGGAAAATGTACAGAATAAATTTATTCACTTGCTGTATTAAAACTTTGCCGGGCTCTTTCTGGTCCTGCCTACTGAAGGAGTGCAGTTTGTCATATAGTACTGAACGGACAGAAACAGCATAGGGTAAAGCTTCTGACAGCGCGGGTCTGGTCACTGTCCAATTCCAACTGGTGTGTCAAGGCACCAGAGCCTAGACGTTCATCCGGTCCAAGTCCCATTTAATAAACTCCCACAGGAATGAAGAATCAAAGTAGAACAAACTTTATGTGTATCTTTATAGTAAATATTTTCATTTATGTAATTAAACCAATTAAAAAGTGGCAGTTCGAACTCTGGCATTGCTTTTGCAACTTCTGTTTAAAGCTATTTCAACACTAATACTGGTGATAATGACTATACACACACATAATGAACCTATGTAAATACATGTATACACACACGAGCATCCACACACATACCCTAGATAATCTTGTTGTTGCCTTTAACAGACTGCTATTTCTTAGTTTCACTTGTGTCATCATGTCTTAAATTTGAGGGAGCTCCCAGTTGCTAAAATTAGCCTATGTTATCACTTTATTTTGATTGGTTATGAAAATACATATATTTATTCACAGTAAAAGATACTGTCGTTCATTTTCCAGCACAAAGTGTAGTACAGCATGTGCTTGCAGGGCATGAGTTCTTGTCAGCTCTGTGAGCAAAATCCAGACCTCCCTGAACTGTGCTGAACTTAATGATTCTGCTGTTGGCCACTGAGAGTTCGTACTTCTACCCTCCTCCTCTCTGTTGTTCTACAAGGAAACCTGGACACTCTATGACATTAGCTGAAAGAAACAGTAAATGCTAGTTGTTAAAGCTTCCTGTTCTCACGGTGTTAGGAGGTCTAATAACAACCTAGCCCTTACCACACACGTGTGAATGCCATGAAGTGTTCACCTTCATCCATCATCTTAAAAGTGTTGTAATTTTAGAATCTGGAAATAAAAGACAAAAATCAGAAGCAGAACTCTGTTAATGATTCATTGGTGATTCAGAGTGTGTCATTTATCCGCCATTTGTTGCCAAGGGAACCTGACACCCACTTCCTACCACATCATCACTACAACCAAAACAGTGTCAAGACACAATATTGCTTTGTTGCTGTTTATGACTGCTAAATGCCAACTTCTTGTAAAAATAACTGTGTAAAATAGGTTTTCTTAATATCAATGTCATCATTAAGTTCTGTGTTTTAGACTTACCTGTGGCCAGCTAGAAATCTCAGCAGAAAAGAACAATATGATCTGCAGCTTCCACTTCATGCAAAACTGTTGAATTGGTTCTGCTGAGTGATTTGAACTATAGTACACCCTGAATCTTGAATTGTGTAAGGGGGTTGTTGGGTTATTACAGAAGTATTTTCTTGACTGCTGAAACCATTTCAGCAAGAAACGGGCTAAGGGTGGAGGTACTTGAAAGTGGTTTTCTGGTTTGTAAAAAATGTTCTGGGTTTTCTGGTTTTGTATTTTTATTGTGGTTTACATCCGAAATAGATTAAATCAATCTTTTTCAACATTTTCAATGAAGTGCAAACTTCCCTTATCTTATTCACTGCTAGCGAGACTGGCATTCTTGTCACCAGATGTGTCTGCTCTGAGGATAGAGACCTGAAGTAGTATCCAAAGTATTTTAACTGAAATTTTTTAGTCTCAAACAACTTATCTTCAAATAAAATATTTTGCTGAAGATTTTACGGACTGGTATGATAAAGATATTTCAGACTAGTCCTATAGTTGATCACTCTAAAATCAGTTTAGCTGAAATTATTTCAAAACTCTTTAGAAAGTCCCACACACAATTTAGACTGACCTGTGGAATCACTCAGTGATCTCCTTTACCTTCTTTGGAAAGGTCTCTGTCTATCACTCTAGAAGGAAAAGAAAGGTTGAAGAAAAGCAGTTTTTTATAAACAATAAAATAAGTTTATTTTATGTACCATAGTATTTTGAGCATTAACATATGATAGTATTTCCAGGTTTCTTGTTTGGGAAAGGAGCTTATTCCAAACTTGGAGTTTATCTATTCTACACTGTAAGTCCATATATTTTTCAATTCAGAGTGAGCTGAAGCACAGATTTTGTTTCAAGCCAATCAGAAAAGTTATTTAAACCCATGTCTTCTATGAACAGAGAAAAACCTACTCCCCAGGATAATATACTCTCTGTGACATACTTTCACTAGAAATAATTCTTCTTCTCAATCATTTTTTAATTTGTCTTTGCCAAATCAAAAATTTTGGTTTTTACTAAGTTGAATTTTGGCAGAAAGAAGTCTTGTCAAAACAGATTCAGTATTAAACATGGTGGCTTTGGTCCAGCAAAGCACTTACATTCTTAACCCTAGGCAAAGACTCTGCTCTCATTGTTCCAGCTACTTGAGATTATGTAGAATGTTCCTTTAACATCAGGGCTGTAATAAAATAAGAATTTAATGAGAATATATTCTGAGGCAAACACCCTGATATGGTTCAAAATAACCATGTGCAATATGTTCCGGGAATTCATTAAGGTTACAGTGTTTTGGTTTAATTTGTCAAAAATAACTAGAAAATAACTGGGGAAACAGTTTTTTTTAAATTTTCTGTTTGCAGTTTGTCTCATTCCTCAAGAGTTAAAAGCTGAAAACTCCCTAAATTACTATCAAAGCCTAGTCACTGTGGAAGAAACAATTCTGTAGTACAAGAGGTATGGTGATGGAGTGTAATCACACTTTATCTGTTTTCTTTTCAGTACCATATTGTACAGTACATTTTTGCAATATGAAAAGTAAATATACATAAATATACAGGGATTTAGAAACGCTAATTGCATTTTAATAAGAAGCTGTATATATTTGTAACTGTTAAATATGTGAAAATACAAATAGAGTGCCCTGTGAATATCAGGGATATTTACTTGCATCTTACACATAACTGTGTCAATAAAATTTGCTTGCAATGTCTGTGTTTATACATATGTATACACATAAATAACTAGAAAGACGTTTCAACAATATATTTAAATGCTTACTTTTCCATTCAGTGTTTTTCATCTGAGAAAATATGAATCTCCTATTTTTTTGTTTTTTTGGATTTTAAATCCACTGGAGATAAAAAGTGTAATGAACAAGAGTAATAGATAATGATAGATGATAGATGATAGATAGATAGATAGATAGATAGATAGACAGATAGATATTAAACAAGAAAAATTTATTTTAAGCTTAACATTTGTTGTTAGACTCTCTGCAGTGTGAGGAGGAGTTAGAAGAAGATCAGGTTATATTCTTCAGGGCAAAATATAGTCTCCTTCTGCGGCAGAAAAAAAAAATTTTACTGGCTTTTTCTTTGCAATGCGTAGTTGGCTAGATAAGGGCCAATGACTAAAGCAAGAGTCCTCTTCCAAGGTGCTGAAGCAGAACATCTTGCTCCTCACAACTCATCTTGCCATGGTCCACTGCACACACTAGCGTACTTCTTTAACTTGTGAGGAAACTGAGGCAAAGAGAGGTTATTTGCCCAGTCCCAGAGTAGATTAAAAGAATCCGTGTGAAGAATGGAAGGTCAGTGGCTCTCAGCCAGCTTTTGGCTGCCACGTCCGGGACCTTAGGGGTTCTGCTAGGTGGGTGCTGGCAAGCAGAGAAGGAGAGTGTGTGGCACACCAGCTATGGCCTCACATGAGAGACCTGGAGGCAAGGTTGGAGCGGAGCCCTGTGTCTTTAGTGACTTGGAGAGAAATGCAGGGAAGAAATATAGACTTCAAAGACCCATTACATTGCCAAACAAGCAAAAAGGAACCTAATCATAACTGCAGATGTGGCCAGCAGGGTCAGTGGTCCAGCTGGAAGCCAAGCTCAGTTTGCTTCATGTTCAAGTTCCCTTGAAGCTCCCCTGAGTCAAATGTTAAGCATATTTTGGATGGTAACTGTTTCTTAACACAATTTTAAGCTTTAACTTGTTCACTTGAAGTCAACAATAAAACTTCTATTGACTTCAGTGAGACCAGGACTTTACTGTAACTCAGGACAGAGAATTGAGGACTGAGAACATTTCTTACATTAGATTAAGACTCTGTTCTCAGATTACTTGCAAATATTTCTTGTTGATTTCTTCTGAAGGAAGGAACTTGCACCTGTAAAAAAAAAAAAGGTAGTACTGGGTCTGGCACTTCTGGGACAATAGACCACACTCTTCTGAATCTTCTCAGTAATATTTTCATGCCCAGAAGGGAGGCTGAATAGCACATTCCTGTTGTGAAACTTTCCTTCAGTTACCACTAGAAAGAATGCTTTGGGGTTTTTTTTCCACTTTCCAAGTATGAAGTATTGTGAGCTCAACTCAAAAATACAAAAGAATGTATTTCTTGTTGTCTGAGCTAAGGACAATTTTCTAAGTTAAGGATGATTTATAGATACAATGTTGATGATGTGACATTTGTCTCAATGCTGTAAGTTGCTCATATATTTAAGATATTTTAAGCATGTGATTATCATTAAGATGCCACCATTATCTTATAATACCCTTCTCTACACCTAATTTTTTTAGTGGTCAGAGTTAACAGAGTTAACTTTCTTCATAGTAGCCAGTAGAAGGCTATGTTTTGGACGTATAGAAATATCTAGTAGCTGCAGTCAGACCTAGCAGCCCTTCATCTGTCTTTTTTTTCTTGAAAGAAGGGGCCTATCCTTGGCTCCCTCAATATCTTCTCAAGTCCTCTCTTGTAGGAACAGTTATTTTTAGATTCCACTTGTGCAGCCTTGTCAATTCAACAACAAACCGCACCACCTCTGAAAAGAGGAAGGCTGGTGACCTTCTCCATGCCAGCTCTAGTCTTTAGGTGGCTGCTTCAGGAACTAGAGCAGGGATTTGGTCTGCCTGAAAAGTGATCTGATGAAACCAAAACCAGAGCAAATCCAGCAAGCTGCACTGCAGCTGCATGAAAGTAGCTGCACAGCTGCAATCATAGCAGAGCTGGTGTTGACTGAAACATAGGGCAGCCTCAAAACTTTCCTACAATAGTCTGAGCAGCAAACTATCACCCATCCAGAAAACACCTCTGGCTTCAGCCTTGCACAGAGCACCACTACAGGGGCCCAAATGACATGGACAGCTGTTTGTCTGGATTGCTGGGTGGATAGCCATCCATCTCAGCATGAGGAAGCACATAATATTGTTGTTGAAGGCATTCATGTTCCTACCTGCTACGGATCTCCACTTTTACATATATCAGAAATGTTTGCTAACTTTGAAATGTTTCAGGTAACTGTGAATAAAACCTTTTCTCTCCCTGCTTCATTTTCACACTGAAAAGAAAAGAAAAACAAAACAACAGCCAGGCATTTTCAATGTTTCCCAAGTGAAAACTATGCTGCATCGTGTATTGTTATGTAATCACAGTTGAAATTAATGTTTTTTTCTCCTTGGGTTACTAAATCCATGCTTTGAACTCCAAGTGTTGGTATGCATTAAAGTCAGAAAAATATCAAAAGTTCAGTGCTCGAAGGCATGTCTCCCTTTTTAGGCAGTGCTCAGGTCTTGAACTTTGGAAGAAAAAAGATCTCTATTTTTCTAATACTGTTGTGACTACATTTGCAGCTGTCAGGAGATCTATATCCAATAGCCCAAAAGGCATTCCAAGATGAGTTAGATTCAATATTTAATGTGAAAGATAGCTTAGTCCATTTTATTAATTCCATTTAACTTCCGTACACATTCTTCTTTTCTCTTGTATTACCAAACAGACTGTCAGCACTATCTCCAACATCATTTTTGACACAGCATATGGACTCTTGCTATAGAACTGGGTGTGGAATATATTTTCTTTGTGCTTCTTTAGTGTCTTATGACAGAGCTCACTAAAATGATTCAAAAACATCCACTAAGGCAACACACACTGGAACAAGGAGATATTTATGAGCTGCTTTACTTAATGCTAGATGATAGAAAAATGTAAAAAAAAAAAAAAAAATCTGTAACTATAAGTCACTTAATGATTTGATCCAAGCATTTTTTTCCTGGATGTGGCTGAAATCACTGCTTTTGCAAAATGTACTGTGTGTTGTATTAAAAAAATATATATTTTTTTCTGGATATTATACCTACTCATTCTAGAAAAGAGTTATAGGTACCCATTGTTTTGTTTTCAAATAATCTTTTCCAATTAAACTTTCTTTTTTTTTTTTTTTTTTTTTTTTAACATGGAAACCCATTTTAAGAAATCTGTTGGGTTTTTCTCTATTTTTCTGCCTTTCTTATAAAAAGATATGTCATCGGGGAATCTTCAGTTATTGCAAGTGATGAGTACATGATTTTTATACCTTATCTGAAAACAGGTTCCTCCAAGAAGATTCTCATAAAGATTCTCAGCACTATAGTACTAAGGGAGGGGGCTAAGTCATTCTTGGAGTAAAGTGTTGTTCACAGGGGGTCACTGTCAAATATTTTGCAGTCATCTATTTTTTCCTATTGTCAACTTTCTCTATATTAAGCTAATAAAATACTTATTTGGCGGTGATGCACGATATCAGCAGAAAGTAGCTGGATACAGGCCAGCTGCTTTGACTGCTAATAGAATTGTCACGTGAACGTGGCTTGGCCACACGCAATTGCGGATGGAGTGGTTGGATACTCTGATAATGTGGCCACTAGATCTAATCGATTCTTTTTGACAGAAATCTTTAGTTGAAAAAATGGGGTCTTGCCAGCAGTGAAATTTTTCACCAGAAAGATTTTTATCTTTCCAGAAAGATTTAGACTTTTTTCTCTCACAATTTATTTTGATACAATATTTTTAAGTCCAATATACTCTTTCATTTAACTTATACGAATAGGTGAAACTATGCCTTGAGTTGGATTTTAAACATTTCAATTATCTTTGCAAAACCCAAACATTCTTCTAGTAGAAATAAAATACAGAGTTGAAATGTACAAATATTTTTATTTCTTAAAAGTCTCAATTAATTATTTCAACTGGGTTATAAGAACTAGGACTAGAGATTTAGTCTACCTTGAGCTGCAACAAAAAACAAAAGGGAATTTTATCACCAGCCAACCCAAAAAAGCCATAGCACTGGCTTTCTTAAATTAATGGGGCTGCATTTAATCACAAGGCCAGTAGAATGGGAAAGGTTATTAAAGCTTGGTGGTGCTGAGGGGGTGCAAGAAAAGGTACTATCAAATGATAGCTTTAAGTCATCTCTTGTACAAGAAAACTTAACATTAGATATTTCAGCTAACTCTGTAGTCAACATGGGTTTTCAGAGTAATAGGTCAGAGCTTTAAAGGATTCTCACTGAGGTGAGCAGGAATTTCCTTCTGACCATCAATGTTGTTTTTGACCACTGGTGTTGGAGTCGGCTTGACTAGCACTATATTCAAAGAATGACTTTACCCTCGCATCACAAAACTGTACCTGCTGGGCAGCTCAGCAGCCCTGGAAAGCGCAGCCTGTTGCAGCTTCCTGATACTTTGTGCGATGCTTTCAAGAACAAGTTGAAGGCATGGAACTCCAATTGTAGTGAATCTTCTTTGACATACACTGGGATAGTTCCTTCCCAACTGATAGGACATTTTCACTTTTATATCCATATTGTGAATGTATTCATTTATGTTCTTACAAAACTAGCTTGCCAAAAAAAGGTGACTGAACAAGCTGTGCTTCAATGAATGACCTACATGAGGAAATATAAATAAGATCTTTTAACTTCAAAGACCTAAAGTATTTTAAAATTGCTATGCTGAATAAATTAGATTGATATGTATCTCATGTTCCCCAGGCTTCTAACTGAATTAGTAAATGAGAACAATCTTCCCATTTCATCCAAGTGAAACTATCTTGGGTAACACTGCACTAGTGTATAGCTGCATTTAGGCTAGGTAGTGGCTGAATATTCTTTCATGGTAACTAAATCCTTAGCCAGCAGACATTACTGTGGGATTTAAGAAAGATTAAACTTCTAGGATCCTGCCAAGAGCAATAATTAAAGTAACTAGGATCTGCTTATATAAACAACTGTCATTTTATTTTAACTGGGACTTTTGCCTCTTACTAGTGTCAAACAGAATAAGTTTCCAAGAGGCTCCACTTTCAAGAGGTTCCCTTTAGTAACCATATCTTTTCTGAAATGTTAGTACAACACATCATTTGCATACTCTGCCCCTGCTAAGGCAAAACTATTAACTCTTGAGAATTAGTTGCTGAATGATAAACTAACTTGTGAACAAAAAAAATCCTGAAATTGTCATGGAGTAAAAGATTTTCAATGTAATGAAAAGATCAGAAATTTGAGAAGAAAAAGGAATAGCTATAATATAAAGACAAATATATAATATAAATATAAAGAATATAGTCAGCTGGAGAAGAGCAAGAAAAAGCAGTAAGCCTAGCCTGTGCCTCAGCTGCCTGGGTCCTGAGTGCTCAGGATACCCAGTCTCTTGCCTTGTAAATAGGTGTAAGTCATCTGGTCATGGTTGCTTATGAACTTCAGCGACCTGTGAGACAAACACTTGTTTCACTAGGATGAAACCCAGGGTATGGACAGGTTTGACAGCAGAAGTCTTGGTCCATGCTGGGAGAGGTGAGGTGCATCCATGGGTGGCATAGTGGCCTCCTTGGAAGCACATGCTTCTTCCCCTCTTCTCCTCTTGATCTCCCTTCTCACGGCACACGTGCACAAGCACAGCCTGGATCTGCCCCGAGCCATCCCTGAAAGTCACTCAGCAGAAGAATGAGGTGGGCAGCTGGGGAGATGGTCCCCATCCCTCCTTCAGTGTACAGGCAGGGCAACAAAGCTCCTAAGACTCAGAGTGTGTGTCGAGCCAACAGACATGAGACAAATCTCATTCTTTGCCTTCTGTGGAGACCATGATTATGGTTGCATTGATGGTGGGCCCCTTGTGCTAGTTTTTTCCCTGCTCCAGAGGCCCAAACACTGCCTGTGACTTCCTGTAGGTTGTAGTGAGCTCTTATTTAAGTGCTCCATGACCACAGCTCCCAGTTCTATGAAGTTATTGGGTACTAATAGGAATTCTAGGATGTGGCCCATGACCTGTTACTTTTAGCATGTGTTTCATTTATGTTTCTACTTTTCCTTGTATTATTTTGGCAGGAAAAGAAGGAAAACTTTGTGTCAGGCTGCTGAAAATCCATTCTTAGCCACTGGCAAACCCAGCACTTATTTTTCATTCTCCTTTAAGTCCTGATTGGAGGACAATGGTTTTAACTCTGTTTTCCTATCCTTTAAGTAAATTTAAAACACTGTATTAAAAACAATGCCAGTAATGTTTTCCCTAATAGACAGATAGACATACAGAGTTTACTGGCATAATTAAAGGCAGACTGGTCTTTAAAAGCTAACAATTTCCACAGAGTCTGAGAGTCTGTCACTGAATTATAGAGGAAGCAGTAGATGTATTTCATTCTTTGTTGAGGACCTGCCCTCAAAACTCAGTGCCAAGTTCCTAGGTAAGCCTAAAAGATTCTTACACCTCCCTCCAACTCTCAACATGCCCATTATCCCAAGACACTTTAAATGTGACTGAGTTAGTTAAAATTCTGACTGCTGAAAACCACACTCTGAGGAGCTAGAAGAGAAAGGTATACAGGGAAAACTACCAGCAGGAGGGTATAAGAAATTTTGAATTAGAGACCACCAACTACTTTTACACAGATTATGTTCCGGCTTCTTGCCAGTTAAATTAGCAACATTTTGGACAGCCACATAACAGATGCTTTACACTCTTAGATCTACAAATGCAAAACATGCAATACAGGGAATTTAAGATACTGTTTTGTGTGTCTTTTTATAGAGTTAATTATTCTTTCTTTGTAATCAGTTATGTATAGAATAATTGATGATTATTGGCCCCAGATACACAAATAGAGTGGTCATGAATATTGTCTCTCCTCTTTTAACCTGCTTCCAACCTGATACTAGCGTATGCCCCTCTCAGAGATGGAGACTTGAAGGCTGGTTTCTCAACAGAGAGGATATGTGAGAACTGGGCTATAAAGTTTTGTTGATTTTGGCGTTCAGTAACCTGCCTGTCACCAGTTCTCACAGCTATACAAGTGTACAGAAGTGGGTAGAGCAGATAAGTTTATTTGAGAAGTGTAGTTATTTCTGTGTGCTAGTCTCACAACTCTGCAGTGTTGATGTAGCACGGTGTTAACGGGGCTTTCATCTCCTTCCCTCCTTCTCTGTACCTAAAGCTTCTGACTCTGCTATTCTCTCTCTTACTTGTCTATATTTCAAAGCTTTACACACTAAAGTCGATGTGTAATCTTTATTTCCCATGTACACCATCTCAGACAGCTTGTGCACAGTTAACTCCTGGTATGTCTTGCTCAAACTGATTTTCTAAAAATAAAGCAACTAGGGAAAAACAGTGATCAAAACCAGGGTGTAGTTAGCCCTTACTAACCTACACCTTACCAGGAACACTACACTGAGTGATACAAGACAGCCAGAACCTTGAGTAGTTTTCTAGAAGAAAAGTAATGGTTGGAAACACACTCTCAGCTGATAAGTTCTTTCCACCATAATTGTCACTGGGAGAGGGGAAAGAGGATTATAAACATGGAAGAATTTGCTGGGTTACAGCCAGAGCTGTTTACTGTAACAGAGAATTTTGTTGTTCCATGGATCATGCTTAGTTTCTCTTAGGGACAGAGGATAAACAGTGCATTTCCATAGCTCATTGCCCCCATCTTCTCTTGAAAATTCTGGAAAAAAAATTTTTTTAAACATGCAGACACTGGCTGACTCTTAAGACTGCCTTTGCAGATTTAAAGACAACTGAAGACCTGCAGGCCTTGTAAGAACAACCAGATGATAGTTTCATAAATTTGCTTTTGGTAAAGGGATTACACCACACAAGAGTGTTCACTTAGCCCTCTCTAGATAACAAAGCATGGGTAAAGCACGGGTAATTTCTTCAGCACCCAGATTTATATGCTGTAGGTGTTAGTGATAGCCACTAACCACCAGCATTTTTCAAGTTCAAACCACCTGATGGAGAGAGCATCTGAGCAGAAGGGAGATAGAGCACTGTTTTACAAAAGTGCTGTTAACCTTCTTCACTACGGGTCTGCATTACTTCAAGTGTATTTCAGTATTGGGGCAGTCAGCCCACATGACCATGGTTATACTGCTTCTACCACACAGTCGTGCAGCCATGATGTCTCTGTGATCTCATTAAATAGCTTTATATAGAGTGGAACTGTGCAGCGTAGACATGCAACAGTTTAGCCAATTAGCATGATAGCAAGGAATTCTCAGAGCAAGTGGAGTTTCTGGTGATGATAGGATAAATCTCCTACCTTGGGCTACAGCTAAAGACATCTTACAACATATGCCTAGAAAAAGGAACGATACGCTGGAAGGTGTTAGCTTGTAGCTTCCTACTTGTCAGCACAAAAAGTTGTAAAAACACAGAAAAATATTGGGATTACAGGGGGCAGGTTTACCTAGGTCAAGTTTAACAAGCTGTTGCTGTAGTCTGTATATGAAATACGTGCTTATAAAATTGACAGCCTAGAGAGATGGGCCAATGCAAACCTCATGAAATTCGACAAGGCCAAGTGCAAGGTCCTGCACATGGGTCGAGGCAATCCCAAGCACAGATACAGGCTGGGTGGAGAATGGCTTGAGAGCAGCCCAGAGGAGAAGGACTTGGGGGTGTTGGTTGACAAGAAGTTCACCATGACGCAGCAATGTGTGCTTGCAGCCCAGAAAGCCAACCATGTCTTGGGCTGCATCAAATGAAGCGTGATCAGAAGGTCAAGGGAGATGATTGTCCCCCTCTATTCTGCTCTTGTGAGACCCCACCTGGAGTATTGTGTTCAGCTGTGGGGCCCCCCAACATAAAAAAACATGAATCTGTTGCAGCGAGTCCAGAGGAGACCCATGAAGATGGTCATATGGGCACCTCCCATATGAGGACAGGCTGAGACAATTAGGGTTATTCAGCCTGGAGAAGAGAAGGTTCGGGGGGGGAGGGGGAGACGACCTTATAGCAGCCTTCCAGTACTTCAAGGGGGCCTACAGGAGGGATGAGGAAACACTCTTTGTCAGGGCGTGTAGTGACAGGACAACAGGTAATGGCTTTAAGCTGAAAGAGGGTAGAGTTAAATTAGGTATTAGGAAGACATTTTTTCTTGTGAGGGTGATGAGACAGTGGAACAGGTTGCCCAGGGAAGCTGTGGATGCCCCATCCCTGGAGGTGTCCAAGGCCAGGCTGGATGAGGCTTTGAGCAACCTGGTCTAGTGGGAGGTGTCCCTGCCCATGGCAGGGGGGTTGGAACTTGATGATCTTTAAGGTCCTTTCCAACCCAAACCATTCTGTGATTCTATGATTCTAAATTACAAGTTATGGAAAAGAGACATCTATCCATTCCCTCTTTCAGGAATGTCAGCATGACAAAAGTGGTTAGTCTCTATAGATCAATGTTCTGCTTCAAACCTTGCTCCGTCTATAAACCAATTGTGAGGAGCAGTCCTCCTTGCTAACAAGGCGAAATGATCACCATTCTGTTCAGAATCTTACTCAACAAAACTGAAAACAATGTGTCACCACAACATGAAGCATTGGGTACTGGTGATCATGCCACTACAGGAATGCTAAAGGAACTTGTACAGACTAGCAAAATACCGCAACTTCAGGATATAACAAATACTTCTGGGAACAAGAAGAATCATCCAGCCAGTGGTCCACTGACCTGACAATTGTGTTGCCATCAGCCCAGAAGCCTAACTGCAAAAGACAGCCCACGAAATTCTATTGTTTCAACCTCAGCAGGTAAACATTTACTTACGTAGTCCCTGAAGCTGGAGGGGTTAGATTCCCTAGGGACACTCCTAGTTTGATATATGAAAATACAGTGTTATCGTATAATGATAATAGTGTAGCCATACAGATAACAGCGCCTTTAGTGAGCACAGCCTTCACCCTCCCTTGCAGGGAGCAAACAAATTGACAGCTGCAGTTATTTGTCAGATGACCAAGCTGAGCAGGGCTGTGAACTAAAATCATCCGAGGATTCATAACAAGCAAAGCCCAGTAAGTGAGCCAAGGGAGGGGCAGGGTAAAATTACAGGAAGTACCAAAGAAATGTATTTAAGTTTCTCACTGAACAGCCTTTCTTCATGCAGAAGATCTTAACAACTGTGGAAACTGTCAGCCTAGCTTAGCAAAGGCTTTTCTTCATTTGTTGCTATTCTTGCTAATTTATTGTAAGAGTACGCTGGGGATCTTGTGGCACAGATGTATGATGGACCACTCTCTATAGCCTGTTTTGGCTCTAGAATTCCTTAAGTGCATGTAGAACATTACCAGTAAAAGCTAATGCTGGAGGTCACCTAGCTTGCCTATCTCTAGTTACGCTTTAATAAAGCTGGCTGTGAACCAGCTTGCCCATTTCATTGGCAAACTGTTCTCTTTTGTTTCTTTCTGAAATATGACATAAACTGAAAGTGCTGGAATGCCCCATGAAAAAAAACCTTACATAATATTAAGGTAATTCCTTTAAAAAAAAATAAAGCACCCTGTTCCAGTTTTGAACATTTTAAATGTTTCTGCTTTCAATATTAAAAAATATTGAGTTTTTTTAGTTAAAAAAGTAATTTTCATGGAAAATGGAGATCATTCTATTAAGGTATCAGAGAAGCTTTTTTAAAAATGTTACTAAAAAAAGCTATTTTGTCACTTTCAGATTACCCAATTTATGATTTTTTAAAGCAAACTAAATTTTCATCCAAATAAGTACACCTTTTCAGCCTTTTGATTTTTCTTGATTCAAGCAGAAGTTCTCCTTAAACCACACTATACTTGTAGAAGGAAAATGGGAATGTGTATGTACATAAATCCTGTGCAGAGGCAGGGAAGTTTACCTCTAAGTGACTGTCAGCCTTTCATGTATTCACCACATTTTGGATGGACACACTTATTCTAGAGGAACTGACATCAACTAAACTTGAAATAAAGTTAAAATAATTACAGTATTTTATCAGTGCCATTTAGAACCTGATAAGATTACAGAAATTGAATGAATGCTGACCCCACTCACTTTGTTATGATCACTGTAAAAGAAAAGAAATTCTGGAAAGGGAAAGCACAGAGGACTCTTCGAGTGACAGAAAGCCTTTGTTGGCCACTACAGGCTGTAGTAGTTGTCTATATGATGGCATTTTGGGGGAAAATGAAAGCTTTGTGAAGTCAAATTGCCAGTAATTTTGCAACCTGGAGCCATTTCGCAGTTGCATTTGATGGAGGATAGTCAATCCTGAGAACTTAAATGTACCTCAACTTCTTAGATGTTAAAGGACAGTAATACATATGTATGCTCAATGTAAGAAGTATATTTTAGGATTAGGAACTCTTTGCTTTTGTAGCAGTTTCAGAGCACCTTTTAATAATTTGGAAGAATATTTTTAATGCTAACTATGTCTGGCACCATGACACTGCCAGGTCTCATATTTCAAATATTTAATGGTTGCCAAACACATGTGCAAGCTAGGGATGCCAACAGAGAATTTAAGGTTAACTTGGTTTTTTTTTCACATATTCATTTTGGGTTTTGTTTCCCTCCACCTAATCCCCAAGATCCAAACATTATCATCTTTAATTTTGAATTTTTAATATGTTTACATTGAATTGAAATAAGTAATATTTTCCTTTAACTGCTCAGCCTATTTTCACTAATATAATAAGGTCCACTCTTTGTGCACAGGGAATGTACAATTTATGCAAGCTAGACCAGAAGTTTTCATAAATGTCATGGAAATTTATTCTTGTTTTATGAATATGAAATGTAAACACTGTTATATCATACTTAAGGTGCTCTGAAAACTAGCCCATTCATCAGAACTGAACCAACAGGGAGGGAACAGAGTGCTAACAGATATAGGATTTGCAGAAAGATTTTCATATGGAGCAATTGGTTTAGCAAAAAGAGTAGAAGCAAAATACTCATACAGAACCAAGCCCTGAGTTCCTTTCCTTGTCTTAATTGGTGGGACTAACACAGGGGCCAAGGGTGCCTTGAGCTTTCCTTGTTGTGTGCCAGCTGTCACAAAAAGAAGTTTGTCTGAACGAAAACAGAGTACCAAATATTGGCTGCATCAGTTTCAGTGGGAGCTTCACCAAGATTTGAGCCTGTAAGAACACTCCAATTTTGGCTCTGAAGAAAGAGCTGTAGTGGGAAAAAATTTAAGGAAAATTAAATCACAGTAAGATGAGTATCATGGCCTGGAAGTAATATTTAACGAAGAGGTGCAATACGAAGATTATGAGGCACAGAAGGGAAAATGATGCCATTTAAATACCAAAACCTCAAGGATATGCTAGCTATTAAATGAAGACGAACAGCTCTACATCTGTGCTGGACTTGAAATAAACCAGGGTTTATAGGGTTCTGCTTCAACTCTCATGTTTAACTGCCGATCCACAGTTTACTCCTCAACACAGATGCCTAATGAGCAGATATCTATGTTGGACAACAACATAACTGAACATATTTAAATCATTTGCTAAGGAAAAAATCTTTTATGAGAAAGGAGAGGTGCAACAGCAGCTGAAGGGCCAAATTCTGTTCTCAGTTACACATACGTAATTCCACTGATTTCAAATTCATGTACTTGCATGTAAACTGAGAGCAGATGCAGGGAGAAAAACGGATTTGGTCTGAATTTGATCAGGCTGCCTCAGCCCGAGAGGAACCTTGAGAGCTAGATTTCTAAAATTTGCGTTTGTGTTTTCTTCATTGATTGAGATTGACCTGCACATTTAAGGTACTATTAATCAAGCAATCACTCATGAACACTATTAATTAACTTTACCTGAATTAAATATTTTCTTCAATCCTGAGTAATTCTGGGTCACACAGAGAAGGATTATTATGCCTCTGAAACACAAATGGTCAATTTCTGGTTTAATCTGTGCTAATATAAATCAATTTATTTCTCCAGATGTACACAGTGCATGATATCCCAATCCCAAGCACAAACGGGGCAATCTCAAGCACAAACAGAGGCTGGGAGGAGAATGGATTGAGAACAGCCCTGAGGAGAAGGACTTGGGGATGTTTGTTGATAAGAAGTTTAACAAGACACAGCAATGTGCCCTTGCAACCCAGAAGGCCAACCGTGTCCTGGGCTGCATCAAAAGAATTGTGGCCAGCAGATCGAGAGAGGTGATTCTCCCCCTCTACTCAGCTCTTGTGAGATTGCACCTGGAGTACTGTGTCCAGCTCTGGGGTCACCAGCATAAGAAAGATGTGGACCTGTTGGAGCGAGTCCAGAGGAGAGCCACCACAAAGATGATAATAGGCCTGGAGCACCTCGATATTGAGGACAGGCTGAGAGAGTTGGGGTTGTTCAGCCTGGAGAAGAGAAGGTTCCAGGGAGACCTTATAGCAGCCTTTCAGTACTTCAAGGGGGACTACAGGAGAGATGGGGAGGCACTCTTTATCAGGGAGTGTAGTGATAGGACAACGGGTAATTGTTTTAAACTGAAAGAGGGTAGATTTAGATTAGATATTAGGAGGAAGTTTTTTCCTGTGAGGATGGTGAGACACTGGAACAGGTTGCCAGAGAAGTTGTGGATGCCCCATCCCTGGAGGTGAGGCTGGATGAGGCTTTGAGCAACCTGGTCTAGTGGAAGATGTCCCTGCCCATGGCAGGGGGGTTGGAACTCAGTGATCTCTAAGGTCCTTTCCAACCTAAAGCATTCTATGATTCTATGGTTCTATGACATATTGTTAGACACTAGGAGTTAAGCAAGCAATGTGTTAGCCCTTTTTTATCACAAATTCCAGGTGACACTTTCAATCCCGAATGACATGTGATGGGTTT